>NC_138094.1:21210078-21418633 GCF_964212035.1 Myotis nattereri | reverse complement strand
ATGCAGACTGGTGCAGCCACTATGGAGAAGAGTATGGAGTTTCCTCAAAAAACTAAAAACGAACACCCCATTTGACCCTGTGATCCCACTTCTAGGAATATATCCCAGGAACCTAGAATTACCAATCTGAAAGGATGCATGCACCTCTATGTTCACTGCAGCACAATTTACAATAGCTAAGATTTGGAAACAGCCTAAGTGCTGGTCAGCAGATGAGTGGGTTAAAAAGCCCTGGTATATCTACACAGTGGAATAGTATGCTACCGAAAAAAAGGTAGGGACACTCACCATTTGCAACAGCATGGATGGAGCTGGACAGCATTATGCTAAGCAAAGCTAGTCAGTCAGTGAGTCCGAGAAAGAGAAATATCACATGACCTCACTCATCTGTGGATTATAATGAACAACATAAACCAATGAACAAAAACAGATCCAGAGACAGAGAAGCATGGATCAGACCATCACCCTCAGAGGCAAGGTAGGGGAGGGTGGGGCTAAGGGGGAGAGATCAACCAAAGGACTTGTATGCATGCCTATAAGCCTAGCCAATGGACGCAGACACCAGGGGGTGAGCGTGAGGGCATGCTTGCGGGGTGGGGGTGGGGGTGTGGGGGTAGTGGGGGATAAGAACACACATGTAATACCTTAATCAGTAGTAGGAATGAAAAGGAACCCAGGAACATATCATCAGGTGAGAATTCACACACTCACACTCACGCACACTCAGGCACCCGCACACTCACACCAGGAGAGGGCTCTGCAGCTCTCAGTGGGAATCACCTCTTATCTCCCAGCCTGACCACCACTTTCTCACTAGCTGAACCAGAGGAACAATGATGAGTGACGGCCCTGGTGCTCTGCGGAAAGCTACCTCTCCCTGCCGGACACTTCCCACTGTCCAGCAGCCACTTTTCTGCGCCCTCTCTGTCCCCCACGCCCTGAGCAGGGCTGGGCTGGCCTGAGAGCCCACAGACTTGAGGAGCCAGATCCCGGGGGAGTTGGCGGCTGGGGCTGTGGGGGCCCCCTTGGTCAACTGCAAACTCGGCCAGCTGAGGTCACAAAATAAAGGCCGACGCCCGAGTTCCATGAATTGTTATGTGTAAGTCCCCTCAGCGAGCTCCCACTCCTGCGCAGCAGGCGGCAGGCCTCACCCCAGCGAGCCAGGTTTGGACCTCAGGCCTTCATTCCAACCAGGTGGGAACTCATTTTCAGATGGAAAAAGCAGACTGGGGAGGGGCTGCGGGTTGCCAGTGACTAGAGCAAGTTCAACCCCAGAGACAGCAAGAACCCAGAGTGTGTGCTTATCTTTTCCACAGGCCATGCTCCTCACCACATGGTCTCCTGCTCAGCAGGTAGGCTGCCAGAAGGAAGCTGTGAGGGGGGGCACAGGGTAAGGTTCCTGGGGCCGCGCCCTGGTTCCTTTGGGGGCGAAATCTCATGAGATCAGTGGCGGGGAAGGGAGCATGTTTTAACAGGCCCAGAGAAGGTGGGGACAGGGGCGCCTGTGCCACACCCACCAGGCTGCAAGGGGTGGCAGAGGGTGGGGGACTGTCAGGGGGACCCTGTGCTTCCAGGCATGAGGGTGGGGGCGGCCGTGGATGTGGAGGGAGAAACAGGAGGCCGCGACCCCCACCTAACCTCCCAATCGCCACCCCTGGTCTGTGTTTCTGGGGACCCCTTTCCCTCTGTGGGTGTGGCTGCCACTTACCTACCTTGTTCCCTGGGCCAGGCTTGGCGCCCCACTCCCACCCCACCACAGCCCTCTGTCTAGAAAAGAGCGCCCTGCCCTGGGCTAGCCCACTGTCCCTACTGTCTGGATGGGGACATTTTAGTAACCCCCGGGGCAGAGGAGAGCTGGCCAGATGCAATTACATTGTCTCTCTCCACAGGTGCCCTCCTCAGTCTACCCCTGGGGTTTGGGTCACCAGAGCTCTTTGACAAGCTCCAAATCCAGCCTTTGCTCTGCTCACCTCCCCTAAGCCTTCAGGTGATGGCAGCCTCCCTGCCTTCTTCCCCCCTCAGGAAGGGGTTCTCCTCTCACCAACAAATCCCTTTGGCAAAGTCACACCTGGGCCTGAAAGCAGAAGGAGTGGGCAGGAGGCTCCTGAGGAGGAGCAGGCCAACAAAGCTGAGGAGAGGTGGGGAGGCACCAGCCACAGCCTGGTGCCCAGGCTCTGGGAGAGCTGCCCCTTAGCTGAACCTTAACACAGGGTTCTCCTCTCAGGTGGCGCCTCCAGGGCACACAGGGGGCCTGGCATGCTCATTCTGACAGGGTTTGCTGCCTGCTTTTCCATAGTCTCTTTAGGAGACAAAAGTCAGGCTTGTGAGGAGAGAGGGAGAGGGGACGAGCAAAGCTGAGGCCCAGCCCTGTCATCCAAGCTGGCCTGAGGCATCTCCTGGGCGTCCTTGGAAATCAGCTTCTCATAGTGGGGAAGGGCTTGTAATAAGAATAGAGCCGCAGTTGTTTAAACATTACTTACAAACTATAAATACGAGGCCCTGGGACACTGGAGGATGAAACAGGCTCTACTGAAAACATAGGCTGCCTCCATGGCCCATTACTCAGAAAAGAATTGCATTTTGCGAAGAGACCAGGCACAGGACAGGCTTTGATTTGGCAGCTGTGCCCACATCCTGAACCCCCCCTAGGGTCTTTCTCAGGAAGGCTGACCATTCCAATCTCATCCCAGGAAGGGGCTGAGCTGTTCCTAAAGTCCTAGAAGATTAGCCACCTTGTGGTCAGCCTTTGAGCTCCTGAAGGGCAGACAGCAGGCCCTCCCCTCCCCTTTGCATGTGACACTTGCAGCTGGCAGCCACAGATAGCTATCTTCTCTACCAAGAGGCTGAGAGCTGAATTTCCAGGGTGAGCAACTGCTCTCCCCATACTGACCGCATCCTTGGATAAACACTCCGTGTATGGTTCAACCCTGTCTCTGCTTAACTTGGCTCTAGTAGTGACAGGCAGTTTCAGACACATTGTGCTGCCTTGCTTTTCCTCACTCAGACTTGGGGAATATTCAGACTCTGCAAACTTTGAGACCTTATCTGAGAGGGAGAGTGGGCAGAGGACACTGTGTCCCTATCATGCAGGTGACCCTGCATCTCTTCACCATAGGCTATGGGGAGGTCGTGGGGGCGGAGCGTAACAGCAGGGTGGTAAGGCTGGCTTCCTGTGTGTCCCTACCCTGCCATTCCTCCAGTCGTTCCCCATGCCTATGAACTAGCAGAGGTTAAGGTTTCCAGCTACATAGATGGAGGAATGAGGACAAATGAGGCGACTGCTCGCAGCCCCAGTGGATCTGGGATTGTCACCTAGAGCAGAGCAGATAAAAAACAGAAACAGAAACAACTCCACTATTTCACCTGGGAACTAGAGATTCAGCCTAGCACTCGCACCTCTCTCCTAATGCATTTGGCAACTATTAGTCCTGGGGTGGCTGCTAATATCATGCTCTGAGAAACACACAGTCTCTCCTCACAGAGTTTAGGATGAAAATAAAACACACACACACAGACACACACACACACACACACACACACACACAGCAAAACCCAACAAGACCATTGTCTACAAATGGCTGTTTGTAACTAATTCTGCCATGAAAACAAAGGTGCTGGTATGGAAAGTTACAGAGGCAGGAGACTCCTGCCTGAGGGTTGTACAAGGAGGGGCCATCAGGGGCTTGGAAGGATCCTGTTCAGGGCTTGAGGACAGACTGCACAATTTCTGAGAGAGTAAAGTGCTTGGCCAATTTGAGAATGCAAGAGACACTGGGGCACAGGGGAGGGTGATAGAGTGACACAGAGGGCCATGGATGCATCGTGGAAGGCGAAATTCAAAGGGAGTCTATTTGAAGTTTGTCCACCCTTATGTTCATGATGATCCGGTTGCTTGTCAGCATTGCAGAGCTTGATGCACTAAAAAGAAGAGGTCTGTTATATGAAAAGCAAAATGCAGGCCACCTGACTGATTACATAATGCAACCCTATTCTTGTAAAATTAAATGTGAATGTAACATTCATTTATTTCATTGCCTCACCCATTGCCTCACAATGTTCACCATGTTCCTAGGTGACAGTAAGCCTGCATAAGGAAGAGAGACTGAAAGTTCCCGGGCCCCACTCTCCTGGGAAATCAGCAATTCCTATTTATGAACCTCGTAAAGCAGTCCACATGGCCACTAAAAGTGATAATGCTAGTTATCGTAAAATATCTTCCTGTAGTTTTTACAAGTTTCTCTATCACAATTGCCTCTCCTGGACTAGTGGTGAAGAGCTATTTTCATTTTAGAAAGATTAAAAGTGTCAGTCAACCAGCACTGCATTATAATGATCACCATTGTGACTTAAAAACCCTTCAGTGATGGAAGAGAGGAAAGCCGGATGCTTTTGAAGGAGCTGCTGTCTGTGTGTGTGTGTGTGTGTGTGTGTGTGTGTGCGCACACACACTCCTGCACAGCTGAGAAAGGCTGAGTCTAGCCTGTCCTGTGAGGGGATGAAATAGAGATGAGGTGAAAGGGGTACATACTTTTGTCTACAATCACCTACAGTAAGCCTAAGGGGGAAAGAAGCTGCATTCTCAAACTAAGCATGCTTGATGTGGATGTGGATAAAACATACAGCCCTTTTTGACTAAGGAATATTTAGCCTTTTGATTTTGTAGCCAGACTCCTGCCAGGACATTTTGAACTTTAATGCTGTCAGTTGTTTTCAGGTGAAGATACTAAGATGAGGAAGATTAAACATGGGTCCAAAGCAGGGAGGGAAAATCAAGAAGGAATTTGTGGCTGATTTGTGCTTCCATGACACCCACTGTACAACAGGCTCCTGATGTCCTTAGAGGCACCTGCAATGGCCTCTCGACTTCCAGTTCTCTGCAGGAATAGATGTTGTGAAAGTTTTTGGAGAGAATTCAGGGTGACCAGAGTGCATTCGCCACAGTGTGTGGCCCGATTTGTGTGAACCACACCTTTTGAAAATTCTTTTGGCGTAGCTCTCGAGGAGCCCAGTGGGAAAGGTAGGAACCTTCATCCCTGGGCGGCATCCCTTCTCCCAGATTCGGGCCTCCCAGAGACTGGACTTGAAGAGGATAGAACCCTCCCCATGTGAGTAACTGTTGGGGGAGAGGTTGGGTGTGTGGAGAGGAACACTCAGCTGAAGGCCAGCTGCTCACTGAGATACAGGGCTCTCATAGCTCCAGGGCCTTGGCCCAGCCTCAAAGCAACTTCTTGGGATGGCGATGTAGGCTGCCCTACCGGTCCTGGTCCAATCCTACTTGTACAGGTTGTCCACTGTTTGCTCCCCTGGTTGCTAAACCTCAAGCTTGGAACAAAATACTTAGAATCCTCAGACTGCAGGAACAATTTGCATGGATATCCCTCCTCACCTGCGAACCTGGTTGGGGAGGGGATGAAAGAGTCAGTGGTCAGTGTCCTTTCAAGTGTCAGAGTGTCAGAGGGCAGAGGCCTAAGGGGCTTCCCCATGGCTGGGCTCTACTCCCCTCTCTCTACTCAGGACACACGTGAACTTTCCCAAGGACAGTTCTTGGGTACCAGCACTGACGCCTCTCCCTCCCCTCCAGGTTCACCTGAATCATCCCCCTCTGCATTTCCCCCTCTTCTCCAGGCCCTGGGCCCAGCCAGGCTGGACCCAGCCTCTGCCCTGTCCAGCTGTGGGCTCATGAGGTGTGCTGGGCAAGCTGAACTGCCACCAATTCCAGAACTGGACACAGCAGCCACTGGAATTTATAACCCTGCCTCCTGGGACCAACAATGTCTGTGAACCGCTCCCACACTCCTGATTGATGGTATCACAGGGGAGGAGGGGTACCTTGCTAATAGACATCTGCTGAAGCCCTCTTGTTTACCATGTTTCACTCCAATCAGGCAAAGGCAACAACCTTCTGAAGAGGGTCTCTCTCTCTGAATCTTTTGGGCAGGAGCAGGTAGGGGTTGCCCAAAGGTTCTCTCTGATTCTTGGCTTCTAAATAAACAGCTGAAAATCAATATCCCAAAAGGCAGCTTAGGGTGGAAGAATCTTGGTTGCCTTTATTTCTTAACTATTGGCTAAGAGGGTTCAGACTGGTGTCAGTCAGATATATATATATATATATATATATATATATATATATACACACAATCAAATGAGCAAACAAAAAATAAACAATAAAACTTCTAGAGATCTTTTATGGAGAGCCTGAAAACAGGACAGTCATAGTAGTAGACTTTTATCACTCCTCTGACTTCACTGGAGAGGTCTTCCATGTGACAAAATAATGATAGAGACTCTAAAGAACACACTGCATCGGATGGATTTAATAGACATTTTGGAACGTTTCACCCCAACAGAGCAGAATATACATTCTTCTCAAGTGCACATGGATAATTCCCAAAGATAGACCTCATGATAGGACACATAACAAGTCCCTACACGTTCAAGGAGATTTAAATCCTATCAAGCATCTTCTTGGATCACAGTGGAATGAAATGAGAAATCAACTAGAGTAAAAACACCCAAAAACATTAAAGCACTTAGAGGCTAAATAGCATGTTATTAAACAATGAATTTGTTACAATGAGATCAAGAAAATATCAAAGACTTTTTGGAAAAAAAGGAAAATGAACAAATAACAACACAGAATCTCTGGGAAATAGCAAAAGCAGTCCTGAGAGGGAAGTTCATAGCACTATAGACATATCTCAGAAAATAACAAAAATCAGCAATAAACTATTTATCCCTATAACTTAAGAATTAGAAAGAGACCAACAACCAGAGCCCAGAGTAAGTAGAAGGATGGAAAAAATAAAGATTACAGCAGAAAAAATAACATAGACAAAAAATTCAATGAAACCAAAAGCTCGTTCCATGAACGGATAAACAAAATTGATAAACCATTTGCCAGACTCATTAAGAAACAAACAGACATGATTCCAATAAGTAAAATCAGAAACCATAGTGGAGGAGTAAGCACTGGCACCACAGAAATTCAAAGGATTGTAAGAAAATACTATAAACAGCTACTTGCCAAAATGCTGGACAATGTGGATGAAATAGATGAAGTCAGTAAAAAATGACATCTACCAAAAGTGATTCAGAAAGAATTAAGAAACCTGAATAGGCTCATAACAACTGCTGAAATAGAAGCAGTAATCAAAGAACTTCCAATCAACAAAAGCTCAGGTCCAGACAGCTTCACAGGGGAGTTCTACCAACCATTCAGAAAACTACAATCTATACTCCTAAAATTATTTCAGAAAATCAAAGAGGAAAGAATACTTCCAAATTCTTTATATGAGGGCAGCATTATTCTAATTCCAAAACAAGGTAAAGACACTACAAAGAAAGAGAATTACATGCCGATATAGCTGATGATGACAGATACTAAAATCCTCAACCAAGTATTAGCAAATCGCATCCAGAATTATATTAAAAGGACCAAATGCCATGATCAAGTGGGATATATTCCAGGGATGCAAGGCTGGTATGATATTCGCAAATCAATAAACATGATACAACTCATAAACAAACTGAGAGATAAAGATCACATGATCATATCGATAGACGCAGAAAAAGAATTGGAAAAAACCCAACACCCAATTGTGATAAAAACTCTCAGCAACGTGGTAATAGAGGTAGCATACCTCAACATGATAAAGGCCACATATGAGAAACCCACAGCCATCATCATACTGAATGGGCAAAAACTAAAACCATTTCCTGTAAAAGAACAGGAACAAGACAGTGATGCCAATTTTGACCATTCCTGTTTGACATAGGACAGGAAGTGCTACCATAGTGTTCATGAAGAAATAAAAATCATCCCAACCGGAAAAGCACCGGATAAATGAATTTGGTCATGTATCAGGATACAAAATTAACACCCAAAAATATATGTCTTTTTATACACCAAGAATGAACTCACAAAAAGGGAAACTAAGAAAAGAATCCCACTTACCATTGCAGTAAAAGAATTAAGGAAAAATCTCAATGAAGGAAGTAAAAGAACAGCACTTGGAAAACAAAGGAACATTGAAAAGGAGATAAAGATATCAACCAATGGACTAATAAACTGTGTTGATCCGTTGGGAGAACTAACATCATTAACATGTCCATACTACCCAAAGCTATTTAGAGATTCAATGTAATCTCCATTAATATACCAACAGAATAATTCACAAAGAACAAACTCTCCAAGAATTCCTATGGAGTATAAATAGCCTCAGCAATCCAGGGAACAAAAAAAAATATGGAAGGCTAACAATACCAGATATTAAGCTACATTATAAAGCCACCATTCTCAAAACTGCCTGCTACAGGCACTAGTAAAGACATATACACCACTGAAACAGAACAGAGAACCAAGAAGTGGACCGAAGTCATTATGCTCTATTATTAATTTACAAAGGAGGCAAGAGCATACAATGGATTCAAGACAGAGTCTTCAATAAATGATGAAAATCAGACAGAAACATGCAAGAAAATGAAACTAGACCACCAACTTACACCATACACAAAAATAAACTCAAAGTGGATAAAGGACTTGAACGTTAGTTGGGAATCAATAAAAAAAAAAAAAAAAAAAAAACTTAGCAGACTGCATAGGCAGCAAAATATCAGACATATGTCTTAGCATATCTTTACTGAAACAGTTCCGATGGCAATGCACACAAAGGGGAAAATAATCAAATGGACTACATCAAAATAAAAATCTTCTGCACAGCAATCTAAATCCTGAACAAAACAACAAGAAAGCCCACTGCATAGGAGAACATATTTGCCAATGGTACCTCAGATAAGTGTGGAATTTCAAAGTTTACAGGGAACTCACACAAATTAACAATAGGAAGATAAACAATCCAATGAAAACATGGGCAAAGGACTTAAATGGACACTTTTTGAAAGGGGACCTACATAAGGCCAAGAGACATAGGAAAAAATGCTCAAAGGCACTAACAGTCCAAGAGATGCAAATCAAAACGAGAGAAGTACCAATCTACACCTGTCAGAATAGCTGTCAGAAAAAAATAAAAAATAAAAAACTACAAGTGCTGAAGAGGATGCAGAGAAAAAGCAAACTTTGTGCACTGCTGGTGGGAATGCCGACTGCTGCAACCATTGTGGAAAACAGTATAGATTTTTCTCAAAAAATTGAAAATGGAGCTCCCATTTGATTAAGTACCCTCTCTTCTAGGTATATATATATATCCCAAGAAATGAGTAACATTAATCAGGACAGATATATGCAACTGTATGTTCATACCAGCCCAATTTACAATTGCTAAGATTTGGAAACAGCCTCAGTGCCCATTAGCAGATGAACGGATTAAAAAACTGTGGAACACCTATGCAATGGAAAACTCTACTGCTGTAACAAAGATTGTACTCTTATAATTTGCAACAGCACAGATGGACTTGGAGAACATTATGCTAAGCAAAATAAGCCAGTCACAGAAAGATAAATATCACATTTTCTCACTCACTTGTGGAATATAATGAAAATTAACTGATGAGCAACAAGACATCCAGACACAAAGAATCATCGATCAGACTGTCAAACCTCAGAGTAAGGCAAAGACCAACAGTAGTTAATATATATATATATATATATATATATATATATATATATATATATATATATATATATCTCCTTTCCAATAACAGACAAACATGGTAATTAACGGTACCTCTGGCATGCTTCCCATTGGCTCATCAGGGCAATATTCAAATTAACTGTCAACCAAGATGGTGGCCGGTAGCCAGGCAGCTGAAGGGAACAGGAGGCTAGCTTGCTCCAGTGAAGGAAGAAGCCAAGTTTCCCCACCTGTCACTGCTGGGCTGTGAGCTTGCACTCTAAGCAGCTATGTTGCAATTATAGACACTAAACAAACCCCATGCTTTCAGCCAGCCGGCAGAGCTGGAGTTGCAACAGAGTTTCTATAATAGAACCCAAACAAATCCAGATAACTGCTTTCAGCAGCCGAGGCCTCAGCGCTGTAGCCAAGCCTCAGAACTGAAGTTGGCTCTCAGTTCCAGTGACAGCCATAGAAGGTAAACAAATCCCAAAATAAAAAAAAGAAAAAAAGGAGAGGTTGGGAGCTTCAGTCACCCGCCAGCCTGAAAACGGCCCTCAGCCCCTCATCCAGACTGGGCAGGAACCCCAGTGGGGAACCTGACCCTGAAGGGGGTGTGACCAGCTGCAAACAGCTATCATCCCCTCATCCAGGCCCGCCAGGCACCCAAGCGGGAACCCCACCCTGATCCAGGACACCATTCAGGGCAATCCAGCCGGCCCCCACCTGTGCCCCAGGCCTCTATCCTGCATAGTAAGAGGGTAATATGCCTCCCAACACCGGGAAGAGCAGAGCCGTGGGGCCTCCTGAACCCGGGATCAGTGGAGCCAGGAGGCCTCCTGGCACCGGAATCAGTGGAGCCTGCCAGCACCGGGATCAGTGGAGCAGTGAGGCCTAACTGCCCCTTGTCAAGGGGAGCCGTGAGGCCTCCCAGCAATGGGATCAGAGGAGCAGCGAGGTCTCACTGCTCCTGTGTCAAGCGGAGCTGCGACGCCTCCCAGCACTCTGATCAGCGGAGCCGCGAGGCCTCCTGGCCCCTGGAGCAGCATGACAGGGGGCAGTGCCCAAACCCCCTGATCACCCTGTGGCTCTGTGTGTGACAGGGTGAGGCACCCCAACCCCGCCATGGGCCCTGCTCTGTGTGTGACAGGGTGGAGCCACAACCACCTCCTCGGCCCTGCCCTAAGTGTGACAGGGGTAGGCACCCCAACCCCCTGATCTGCCCTGCTCTGTGTGTGACAGGGGGCAGTACCCCAACTCCTCTATAGGCCCTACTCTGTGCGTGACAGGGGGGAGCTCCCAAACACCCTGATTGGCCCTGCTCTGTGTGTGACAGGGTACAGAACCCCAACCCCCTTGATGGGCCCTGCCCTGTTCATGACAGCAGGTGGTGCTGCAACCTCCCCATCGTTCCTGCCTTGAGTGTAACAGGGGGTGGCACCCCAACCCCCCAATCGGCCTTACCCTGAGCATGGCTGGGGGTGGCATCCCAACCTCCCGATCCGCCCTGCTCTGTGCATGACAGTGGGCGGCGCCCCAACTTCCAATCGGCCCTGCTCTAAGCCCGACCAGGGGTTGCACCTAGAGATTGGGCCTGCCCTCTGCCACACCGGAGCAGGCCTAAGCCAGAAGGTCATTATCTCCCGAGGGGTCCCAGATTGTGAGAGGGCACAAGTGGGGCTGAGGGACACCCCCCCACCAGTGAACAAATTTTTGTGCACTGAGCCTCTAGTATATATATATATATATATATATATATATATATATATATATATATACACACACACACATATACCTACATACATATATCTCTGTGTATATACATATGCATATGCATACGTATACGTATACGTATATGTATATATATCTCCCATAGAGGGCTAATGAACTTTGATATTCAGCAGGGCTGAACATCAGCATTATATTACCCTGCTGTTGGCAAAATGGCTGAAGGTAATCTCCTAACCTGATAACCCTTTTAATGTTTAGCAAACTTGACTGCTGATATGCCTGTTTGCTTTGCTTAAGGGCATATATGAGAAACCTAAAGCCAAGTCAATAAAAGCTGATGGGTGCTGGGTTTCAGAGAGCTTCTCCACTAGAAAGAAAGGTCTCTGCCTGGCTCCCCCATTTCTTCTAAATTTATATTTGTTGTATAGTGTATTCATTTGTGTGCAGCTCCTTTACCTGATCCTGAATCCTTGCTGCAAAAGGTTACAACATTCTGGCACCCAATGTGGGGCATCTGGAGAAGAAATTGCACTAGAGTGAAAAATGAAGACATTTCACCAGAAAGCTGGGAAGTGCACTGAAAAGGTGGGGAAAATTCTCTGTGCACAAAGCCCATGCCAGCTTTGGAAATTGTGACATAAAGTGGGTGGAAAATCTTTCATTTCTGCCAGGCTACAATGAGGAAAGTTTGAGTATATGGCAAAAAAAAAAAATTGTAAACATATAGCTTGTACGCTCAAGGTTAAGGAAATTAAAATATCAAAAGGTACTCTCTTAAATCAGGCTCAAGGAAAAAAAAGTAACATGGTCATCTTGAACTATGTGGGCTCTTGTCTGCACTGCATTATGCCTAATTCGTATTGGGGATCAAAAGTCTGTAATACCTAAGCCCTGGGTCCTCCACCTCTAGTGTGGAAAGGCTCAGCAGCTAGAGAAAACGGGGCTAACAGTCATTTTACAAAAGGACCCTTTAATGCTTTGTCTGAAAATTACCATATGACACCTTGGGACAGGAAGATTTTAGCTAAAATAACTTTAGAGGACAGCCAGTGCCATGAAGAGCAGAATAGGATAAGATTTATGAAAACTACTCTGATTTATTAAGCCTTGTCTCTATGTTACGGGCACTTGTCTGTTGATTATTATCAATCTGTCTTGGTTGTTTATTGTTAGTCTATTAAGCATGCCTTCAATTTAATTTAATAAGAAAAGAAAGAGTAGATGGACAGGCCATTATTAATATCTAAAACACCTCCCAACCCATTAATTACTAGTCTTTTGGTGATCCTGTAAAATGTATGCCCACTCTCGAGAGTGTTATTAAAAGTCTCATTTTATTTCCCAGATCGTTATTTGAAATTTGGATAGATGAGACATTCCTCACAATTTAAGGGATATCTCTAGGATTTCTGTACCAGTGAAGAGAAAAACGCTAGCTTAAGAGAAGTCGCACCCCACCCGATTTTGTGTGGCCTCTTGGACTGACCCCCATCTCTTCACAGATGCTATAGTACAAACCCAAGACTGTTTTTCTTATTAAGATGGTGAAATGACACAAGGAAAATAGACAGGCTGCTTTTAGGCAATAAGATTAGTGTTTCCATAATAAGGGGCAGTTCTGAAATAATAATGGACCATATTCCAAGGTTAACATTAAAGCCAATGAAAGCCAGTAAGTTTTCTCTGCTGCAAAATTTGCCAAAGTAAAGCACCTTAGATGGTGATAACTGGCTTTGGAATCTCAAAATTGTTAAAAGTTAAATAGATAGATATACCTAAAATGAAGGCTTTGTGGCAACGCTTTCCAGTAATAATTATAAATAAATATATTGATGGTGACGGTGCAGTCACTGAGGAGAGGCTGACTGCACTCTCTGTTGGAGGAAAGGGCCAGTGGATATTCTCCCTGTAAAAGCAGAGAACCTGGCAGAGCAACCTTATATCTTATCTCTGAAGGAAAAATGTGGTGGTTTTAAAATTCAAATGCCTACAGGCCTTCTTCCCTTCTCCCCCTACTTCTTTAGCAACCTCATATGTCTAAACATACATTTGTAAAGTTTTGGTAACTTAAAAATCTGTGTTATTTACATTAAGGAATAAAACTTATTAAATCTCTGTTTTGAAAGAACAAAATACTGAAATATTAATTTGAGTTTGACTCGAATGAAAAAATAAAGGACAGATTTGAATCTATTAATTAAATAAGTCTTTGTTAATTTTATTGGAAACATATCCTTAAAAATGTGAAGGTATTACTAATCTAAGAAATGCTAAGTATTTAACTTACCACCTAAAATTTAAGGCTTCCAAGAGATAAAAGTTCAAATTAAATTGGGAGAAATTAAATGCTTGTAATGATACAATGCATAAACTTTAGAAATTCATTATCAAGAAAAATAATTCTTGTGATTTATCTGGAAAAATTTAGTAGCACAACATATATTGTAGTAATTATGTGTACTATGTGTGGTAAAATTTCATCCTAGGGTATAAAATGTAATTGGATTGATTAAAAAAGAGGAATAATTCTCTGGTCTGAACCAAATTTTTAATATAAAAACGAGTTTAAATTTAATTGATCTATTTTAGAATAATTACAACAAATGTATAATGTAATATTTGGGTTACACATATTTGTGATAGTCTTTCCATGTTAAATTTCAAGACTTTAACCAAGAGATAGCTTTGAAACTTTTCAAGTGCCCTGGAATAATTCAAGGGTTTACTCTTCTTAAGAGAAATATTTTAGGAAAAGAAATATTTTCAAACCAAATTATGCCGATCTAATATACTTGAAATCACTTGAAGCTTCATCAAATAAAAATTAATAATTGTGTTCTCTTAAAATACACGTATTTTAAATGTTATAAAAGTGTCACCCTCTAAGGGAGGGCAGGACAAAGTTGCTGAATACTTCTTTAGCAACATCGGATTATTCAGCAGCAGAATTTTAAGATGGGTGCCCTGACAGCCTGATCTTTAGATAGGCCAGTGGGTAGTGCAACATCTGGACTTCATAGGTCAAACGTATAAGTTTACTTACTTTGCTTCCTCAATAAAGATGCATGCTTTAGTCACTTAATAAATTAGCTTTTTACAATATAATCAAGGTCTTATATAAACTCAGTTATATGAGAAGCAGATATTTTATTAGCAATTGGTTCTAACACAGTCCAGAGTAAAATTTCTGTACCTATGCAAATGAGCAATAGCCAAAAGAATGCTGTTCAAAAGTAAATTTTAAGCTTAATAAAAAGGAGAAATTTAAAAATCTCTTCTGCGACTATTTACAAGGGAAACCAAAAGTTAGTATTCAAACATTAAATCGCACCATTAATAAGAAAACATAAAAAAAAGAGTTACTTTTACTTAGTCTGTATGCATTGCAGTATTGGCCAGCATACCTCTCTCTGATAGGTATTTCTGAAAAGGAACCAAGTTTGTAGCTCTATTTAACAGAAAGAAAAAAAGCTTTTAAAAGAAACTCCCTAATTGTGGCCTAGAAATTACTCTGGAAGAAAAAACAGAAGGAGATTCCCTTCAAATATCTAGAAAACTGTAATTAAAAATAAATGTATTAGGCCTCAAAAAGAAAAGTAAACAATTTGCATTTTGCCTCCTTAAAGAAAGCTTATTTCAATATACTCAAAGACTGCTAGCAGAAACCCTATTAGTGTCATTTACTGTCCCCACCCAATGACACAGGAAGTTAGGAAATAAGCCTTATTTTAGACTGATTTAAATTAGCAAATGAAAATAAAAGAATATTCAGGGGAACTTAGTTGTAATAGGCCAAAATATATTCCTGGAGCAGTCACTGTTTTTACTGATAGTCCATCTCATGGTAAAGCTGCTTATAATGCAGTGAATCAGACCAAGTCATTCAGACCAGTCATACTTCTGTGCAAAGAATGGAATTAGAAACGATCAAGGCTGACTTGCAGGATTTCCAAAAGCCTCTTCATATTATCTCTGATCTGCCTATGCTGCCAGCCTGGTAAACAGAACTGCAACTACTCAATTTAAATGGCTGTGACCGACGCCTATCTATACTATTTGAACAAGTCCTGGTCCTTTAACAAAAGGAAATGAATACGCATATCAATTAGTTATTTTAAGGAAACAGGTCAGGGGAATCTCATCAACTTTTACATTAGTCTGCCAAAATATTGTGCAGCAGACAAAACAGATTATCAAGAAATGTCCCCCTTGCATGTTATATCTGCTACAAGGGCCTCTAAATCCCAACTTGAAAAACGAAATTGGGGGAATAGTGAAATCTCCTATAAGTAGACTACACAAAGCCTTAATTACTTTAAATTTTTCCCTTGTAATGCTGATGGCAAGACATCCATGGAAAGACACTAGTGAAAGAGTAAGCTAAAGGAAAATGTTCTGCTTAAATGGAAAGATACCGAGTCTGGTTTATAGAAGGGTCCCTTTATTAACCTTTGGTTGAGGATATACTTGAGTATTTCCAGAAAAATCCTCCAATTCCTGCAACATGAATCTGAGAGAGGAACTGACCAGACTACTGCAACCACAGATAGCAGTCGCCCCAAGCAAAATGCTGAGGAGTCAGAGGAGAAACATCCAGAGATGGGGGATGGTGAAGACGGCTTGCCATGCTAGCACTCATCAGCTGTGCATTGGTACAGGTTGCCCATGACAAAGCCAAGAAAGGTCAGACCTGCATTGTCATTTCTCACCATTTGTCCACCATCCAGAACTCGAACATCATTGCTGTCATGTCACAAGCTAACTGTGACTGGGAAAGGGATCCATAAAAATCTAATGGCCCCAAACGAAACCTACTATGAACGAATCCTTAAATACCTGACAATAATATTTAGAAGGACATGAAAGAACTCAATCCTTGTCGTCGAACCTCCCTATATTTCCTTTTTAGAATAACCACTAGTGTTTTTCTTTCTTGTTCTTCTATGTTTGCTTCCAGTATGAAGATGCAGAATGAAGTCCTAAAAGATCTGAGCCCAGCTAATGGCATACACCTTTCTAAATTAATTAAGAAAGCAAAAAAGGGGGAAATGTTGGAGCAAAGACCAATAGTAGTGAACATATCAATGCGAGAAGTCCCACAGAAGGAGAATGGACTTTGATATTCAGCATGGCTGAAAATCAGCATTTTGTTACCCTGCTGTTCACAGAATGGCTGAAAGCAACCTCCTACCATGATAATACTTTTATTGTTTACCAAACTTTACCATCGATATGCCTGTGTGTTTTGCTAAAGGGCAAATGTGTATTCAAGTAAATAAAAGCTTATGGGTCCTGGGTTTCAGAGTGCCTCTTTACTAGAGAGAAATATCTTCACCTGGCTCCCCATGCCTTCTAAATTTGTAATTGTTGTCTAGTGTATTCATTTGAGTTCATCCACTTTTCCTGATTCTGAATCTTTTCTGCAAAAGGTTGCTGCAGGGAAGATAGGGGAAGATGGGGTTAGGGGGAGAGATCAACCAAAGGACTTATAGGCATGCATATAAGCCTAATGGACACAGACACCAGTGGGGGTGATGAGATGAGTAGGAGGTAGGGGGGACAAATGGGGGATAATGACACATATGTAATACCTTAATCAATAAAGAAAAAAATAGCCCTAGCTGGTTAGGCACTGTGGATAGATTATTGGTCTCCAGACTGAAGGGTCCCAAGTTTGATTCCGGCCAAAGACACATGCCTGGGTTGTGGGCTTGGTCCCCAGTGTGAGGCTTGCAGATGGCAGAGGATCAATGGTTCTCACTCATCATTGATGTTGCTATCTCTCTCTCCCTCTCCCTTTCTCACTGAAATCAATAACAAATATTTCAAAAAATAAAAAAGGAACAGATGAATGAAATAGAGACAGAGTAAAAAAAAAAAAAATACGTTTTAGAATACCATAGAAGGAATCCTATTATTTTCAGATATTTAATAATTCCTACAACTTTTGTGATAAAATAGGTTTGCACTGTTTTGGTAATATAATATTTAAATTATTTTTCTTAACATATTAATTTTATTGCATGTAACACTGTATTATAAAAGGCTAATATACAAATTGTCCCTTTAAACAGGAGTTTGACCAGGAGATCAACCATGGGGTGGGACTGTGTAGCTGTTGTCCCCAGCTGCACCCTCCAACCAGCCCCACACTGTTCTGTCTGCCCCCCCCCACCCCCTGCAATGATCGAGGACCCACCAGCTAGTAAGCTTCCCACAGCCCTTTCCACTTGCCTTCATCTTCCCCCATCTGATCCCGCACTCAATTGGGGTGGGGCCAGCCAGCCAAACACTTGCATCCCCTCCCCCTGACCAACCCGGCAATTGGGGTGTGCAGGCCAGACACCACGCATGCACGAATTTGTACACTGGGTCTCCAGTATTATTATATTTAAAATAGTTTTTCTTGGGATATTAATGCTTATTGCATGTAAAATTATTACATTTAAAATAGTTTTTCTGGAAATATTAACATTTATTGAATGTAACATGACACTAAAACCATTTGTCTTAAAATATTAAAAAAGTAAATATAAAAAAGAGGGACACTGTATCAACATGGATTAAAAGGAATGCATTCCTCACTCTGGTGTTATCTACTTCTTACCTCACTAATCAGAAGATGAAGAATTATTTCCTAACAATGAAACAATAAGATAGTGTTCAGTACAGATGCCCATCCACCACTCACTTTCCACGTGGCTTCCTGAAATTAAAGTACAGCATTCCTTTTAAAACAGCTCATTACTCTAATCCATGAAAGGCTGTACCATTTACCTTGACTTCCCATCCCAGTAGTGCTTTGCTTTGGAACAGAATGGGCAGGTCTTGTAGGTGGAGGATCCCAACTTCTTGAAGATGGAGTTCTTTGCAGTGGAAGGGAATCCACCCCGGAGCCACTGCTGTGAAGATTAATTGTATGTCTGCCATCCTCTGTGTTATAAATAACATCATTCTACTTGAGTAGGGTCAACATTTGTTAAATGGTCAAGTCTGGTTATTGTGTATAAATCTTTACTAAACAGGATGATGGTCATAAGCATGCTGGTTAGCCCAAAATGATAAAATTCTATCTTTACATGTCTTCAGCACAGTGCTCAGAGTTATTGAAAATCAGTTTGGATAACTGAGAAAGAACTGAAGCAGCATTATATATATGTGCCAATAAAAGAAAACAAAACACACATACACACACACACCGGAATTTGAATGCAGAGAATCCAGATACACTAAGTGAAAGAAGTTATTTAAAAGATACAAGAAAACAGTCTCAACTAGTCTTCAAATTAATTTCATCTCAATAAAAGCTTTTAAAACGTGTAACGTCATAGTTAAAAATTAAAATATAAAAAGTCAAAACATGATGCATTACAAAAAAGTGTTATTTAACGAATGTTATCATATAATTCCTACAGTTCATTTATAAAATAATTCTTTGATCAGAATACTACACTCTATTTTAATAGTATTTAAAGAAAACATGTTGAATAATACATAATTAACAATCACTATTTTCATTTTCAAATTGAAAAGAAGCTTATCTTCCAATTCTGTAATTTGTCATGGGAAAGAAGAACTATGAGCATCCTCATATGTGGCCAAATATGAACTGGCAAACTCTTCTCACCCACATGGGAAAAATGGGAACATTCACCTTCATCTTGCACAAACTCTGCAATAACACTTTAGAAAATTTCCCGTGAAATGTCACACACCTAATTATCACAAATGGACACTAAGTCTTTGAAATTGGGAAAACTGGTTAATATGAAACCAACTTTTCCTGCTACAGATATATTGAAATGAATATATTTTCCTTTCATAGTCAGTCAAATAAGTAAATAGTTAAATTAAAAGACAACTCCCTGAAAATAGCTCATCAACATTTTTATTCATGTTTCACATACCTCATATAAAAGAAAGAAAGAAAGAAAGAAACACCAATAAACTTGCTGAATCATTGGTTTGTAGCCTTTTTCTGGGTCAGAGACCCCTTGGTGAATCTATTTAATACCATAGACATTTCTCTTATGTAATTTCCAAATGGAAATTTTTCTACATCAAACGTAGGTACAAGATCGTCTTATCAAATTAATAATAGAGATTATTATTTTACACAGTACAGGGTTGCACATTCCTATACTCAAAACTAGTATTTCAAATCCAATTCTAAATAATGAAGTGTGTGTCCTTGAAGTTTATGTAGTTAGACTAACTTTTATTTCAGTGGGAATTTTCCAAGGTGAACTGATGTCCTTTATTCAGACGAAAGAAGGGTACTTTCAGAACAAATTCTTAGTAGTTCAATAAGTATGAATCTTCACTTTAAACCTACATGCTTCCTGTTCCCAAAGTGTAACATTCTAACATGAGATCAATAGAACTGAGTTCTTCAGAGAACAGTTGAAGTGACTAGAGGCAAACAGTAATGCTAAAATAGACTGAATTTAGCTTGAGGTTTAAATCCTATCCGTGTAAGGTCATTAGGAGTGTTTCACACATTATATATTGCATTCATTATTATAAGTGCTATACCTCTTTAGCAATTACAAATCATATTGATCATCAGTATACATTCTCAATCTAATGAATGGTATCATTTCTTTTGCTTTGAATGATATGAATGAAATTGAGGTGTATCTCTTCATTCAATGTTACTGTTTTCACATAAATAATGGTTTCATGCTCATACCTATTTTTAATTTTTTAAAAACATTTGAGTTACCGACAGTTTATGCACTCTTTATTGAATTTATAGGAGTTAATATATCACATAGGCTTCAGGTACACAAGTCTATGATACCTCATTTGCATATTGCATTATGTTTTTACCTAAGTCAGATCTCCTACCATCCCTAGATTTTGAAACATTACCTGTTTTCCACCTGAGGGTCCTTTTGCTTCTCTTACTTCCTCCTCTTCCACTTCCAGACTTCTCACATCACCTCTATTTCTTGATGGAACTGGTGCCCTCTGCCCACCCCCACTTTGAAAAGATCGTTTCTTGGTGTAGTCTACTTTAGTTGTTTTTCCACCCACAGAATAAAATGAGTACACATAATATCAACACTACAGAACATTTAACCTGAACAAATGAGCAACTGTTTGAAACTAATTATTATTGCAACCAAAATCAAGACCTACCTCAAATTCTTCTCCCAGACCAAGAATTTCTTTCAAAAATGATAGAGTCTTTCTCATGGTAAGTTTATGAAACACTTCATTATTAACAATATTCCATTGTAGTATTCAACACAGAACCATATATGTTGGTTATTAAAAGTCCTCCAAAGACCTCTAGTAATAAGAACTAAAATGTCTCACATTCCAGGGGAAAACACATACATTTCATTCTTGTTTTTTAATAGGCTTATTCTTGGTTATCTGGAGAGAGGGATAGAGAGATGGAAACATAGATGAAAGAGAAATATTTTGATCAGCGGCTTCCTTAAATGTCTCATACTGGCAAACCAGCCTGCAACCTGGGCATGGGTCCTGACCATGTATAGATGATGAGACATGTTGGTTCACGATTCTATCCTCTACCATTGAGTAATACTGACTGTGCACTGTGGATTACTTTTTAGGATGTATCTGTTACTTCATTTATGTTTTGACACATCTATTTCATTTTTTCCAGTGCACCCGGCTTAAATAACCTATATTTTAAAACAAACAATCATTCATTAAAAATGATTAGGTACTTTATTGCTCCTCTACCACTTCTCAGATTTCTTACTTTTACTATTTCTTCAGTTAAAATGACAGAAAACAATGTCGAGTATGAATGCAACTCTGTATACATAGTTCTGATTTGTTTCTCCATTCTATTTTTAATCGGCTCCTTGCACAATCTTTAGTATTTTTTGGTTAGTACACTGTTTGATGTTAAATATGGTTCTAAGAAAACAAGCCATCTTGAAGGGGAGAGTTGCTATGACTAGGAACTCAGCCTCACCTCCACCCAGATGGGCCTCACATATCACCTGAGAGCCACACTGGCCAAAGACCTTTTTAAGGCAGCAGCAGATCCACGGGCACCGGGACTCCAACCCCCCACCACTGCCACTGCCTCCTGTGAGTCTTAGAGTGTACAATTGAATTGCCGATGCACTCTGTGGCCATTGGCCCATCGCACTCAAGCACCTGGATTCTGCAATGATAGCTAAAATGGGGAGACAAACAAACAACCCCCAAAGGACAGAAAAGGAGGAATTGCCAGAAGAGGAACTCAATTAAATGGAGACATACAATATGTTCGAAAAGGAATTCAGAATAAGGGTCATAAAGTTCATACACCAGATGCATGGGAAATCCACAACTTACATAAGAATCAAGGAAAAATGAAAAAAAATTGATAATAGCTGCAATAAAAAAATATGATGGAAGGTTTCAATAGTAGACTAGAAGTAGCAAAGGATTGAACCAGTGATTTAGGAGACACGGCAGAGTAACACACCTGGAACAACACAATCTGAACAGCAATTGGAGAGAAAAAATAGAAAGCAGGTGGATATCCTAACGGAGATTGGTGACAACATGAAACAAAGTAACATGTGTATAATAAGGGTGTCAGAAGGACAAGATGAGGAACAAGGATTAGGGAACCTATTAGAAGAAATAATCACAAAAACTTTCTGATCTTGGGAAGAAAAAGTCACACAAGCACAGACAGTCCCAAACAAGATGAACCCAATAAGACCTATACCAAGACACATTGTAATTATAATGGCAAACAGTAACAACACAAACAGAATCTTAAAGGCTGTAAGAGAGAGACAGAGAGTCACCTACAAAGGCTCTCCTGTTAGGTTATCAAATGATTTTTAACAGAAACACATCAGACCAGAGGGAATGAAAGGAAATACACAAAGTGATGCAAAACAAGGGACAAAATCCAAGAATACTTATCCAGCAAGGCAATCATTCAAAACTATAGGGGAATTCAGTGTCCTCACAGAAAAAAAAAAAAATCTAAGGGAGTGTTTCACTACTAAACCATCAATGCAAGAAATGCTAAAGGGACTGTTGTAAAAAGAAGGAATAGA
Source organism: Myotis nattereri (assembly GCF_964212035.1). NCBI lineage: Eukaryota > Metazoa > Chordata > Mammalia > Chiroptera > Vespertilionidae > Myotis > Myotis nattereri. The sequence continues at coordinate 21,396,285 of NC_138094.1, read as the reverse complement.
AGAGACAGAAGAAACACAGGCATAAAGAAAAAAGTTGCAAAATATCAGTACCTATCAAAATAACCTTAAACCTAAACAGACTAAACACTCCATTCAAAAGATATATAATGGCCAAAATTATAATAAAAAAAGACCCATATGTATGCTGTCTATGAGAGACCCACCTCAGAATAAGGGCCTCACATGGACTGAAAGTGGAAGGAGAGAAAATACTTTTCAGGCAAGGAGGGGAAAAATCTAGGGGAGCCATAATTATATTTGAAAAAATAAATCTCAAGAAGCCAAGATGGCGATGGAATAGGCAGACGCATCCCAGGGCTTGTCCGGGAGCAATTGGAGTGAGCAGCTGAAACTAATAACACCCACCCGGAAGTGGCAATGTACACTCAGGTGGTCAGACAGTTTGCAGCCAGGAAGGGCAGAGTTCCTCTGGTAAGGTAAAAACCATGGATCGGGGCAGGAAACTTTGCCACACCTCTGAGCCCAGAAAGGATATAAGCACCCCTATGTTCATAGCATCACAATTCACCATAGCTAAGATCTGGAAACAGCCTAAGTGCCCATCAGCAGATGAATGGATTAGAAAACGGTGGTACATCTACACGATGGAATGCTATGCTGTTGTAAAAAAGATGGAATTCTTGCCATTTGCAGCAGCATGGATGGAACTGGAGGGCATTATGCTAAGTGAAATAAGCCAGTCAATGAAGGAAAAATATCACATGGTCTCACTCATTTATGGATAATAAAGACCATTATAAACTTATGAATAAAAATAGATAGAGGCATAGCAGCTTTGAACAGACTGTCAAACTACAGCAGGAAGGCCGGGGAGGGTTTGGGGGCAGTCGGGGAGGGTAAGAGATCACCCGAAAGACGTGTATGCATGCATATAAGCATAACCAATTGACATAAGACACTGGGGGGTAGGGGAGGCCAGGGGATTGTCAGGGCGGGGAAGAAAAAGGAGACATATGTAATACCCTTTGTAATACTTTAAGGAATAAAGCAATTTAGAAAAGAAAGAAAAAAGAAATCTCAAAGTAAAGGTCATAAAAAAGAGATAAGACCAATTGCTATGATGTGCTCTGACAACCAGGGGGTAAACTCTCAATGCAAGAGCTGCCCTTGATGGTCAGTGAACTCCCACAAGGGCAGCACCACTCAGCTGGATCCTCTGCTGACAACTGGCAAGTGGAGCAGCAGTGGCAGGAATCTTTCCCACCTCCACAGAGGTGCTAAGAATGTTTGGCAACTGGGATTAAGCCTAAGCCATCATTCTGACATCCCCTGAGGTCTCCCAGACTTCCAGAGGGTGAGGGACTCTGCCAAGTGTACAAAGTTCGTTCACTGGGCCTCTAATATTACTAATAAGCTACAATAAGATATAACAGAATTCAAATACTTGGAGGCTAAATAGTCTTTTATTAAATAAATGGAGGCCCAGGATATGAATTCCTGCAAGGAAGCAGTCTGGTCGGCATCCCGAGATGGGGGCACATGGGGCCAGGCCTGCAGCGGTTAGTGGCCATTGGTGGTTAACCAGAAGGCCATGCCTCCAATCTGGGCGTAGGCGCATATAGGGGGTGTGGCTGACCAGGGGAAAGGCTGTGAGTGGTTTGCTTATCAGTCATGCCCTGAATGGGTCATTGGGGGCAGATGGGAGGCAAGGCTGGTCAGGGATATGGCCGATTAGGGCCCAGATAAGGTTGGTTGGCTGCTGCAATGCAAGTCTTAGCCACCCCCCATTCTGGTCATTCTGCCATTCCGGTCACTGGGCTTTTATGTACAAAGATAGATTATTGGACTACCAAAGAGATTAAAGAAGAAATTAAAATCATCCTGGAAATAAATGACAATTAAAAATAAAAATCCAAAACCTATTGGACACACTGAAAATAGTCCTTAGAGGGAACTTCATAGCATTACAGGCCTAACTCAAAGAACAAGAAAAACAGTTAACAAATTATCTAACCCGCACAACTTAAAAAGTTAGAGAGAGCAACAAGCAAAGCCCAAACTGAGCAGCAGGAAGAAAATAATGAAGATAACAGCAGAAATAAATGGCATAGAGTCCAAAAACCGCACAAAAGATTAATAAAGACATGAGCTATTTCTTTGAAAGAATAAGCCACATTGATTAACCTCTAGCTAGGCTCACCAACAGGACCCCAGTAAACAAAATAATACATTCTGAATATTTTAACAATACAATATGTAAAAGTTAAACATTTAAGTATATTGTAATTTAAATCAGCACTTATGAAACAACTTTGAATAATTCAAACCTTGCCTCCAATCCTGAAACTTCATAATGGTACCTACAATTCTTGATGCTTCCCCCAAACCTACCATTTGCTTTTAGTCATTCTTAAATAACAGAAGCCAAATCCTTTACAATAAAATGTTGTCTGTACCTTATCATTTTTAATTTCAGTGTCTAATTCTTCTGTCATAGGGGCTTCCTCCCTGATCATTGCCAATAATTCTGGGTGGTGGACAAACAGCTTTGGATCAAGCAACCTGCACCCTGGGAGCTGGGCATAAACCAGATAGAAAGAGCAGCCTGGCCTGTCCTCTCCTTCCCTTAAGGCCACTCCTTCCACTTTAACAGCAGAAAGGGGCACAGCACCACTCTGTTTCCTGACAGACCCTGATGCCCACCAGACTGTGTTGTGCTGAGGGCTTGACAGGCTACACATCACACATTCCTGCTTCTGACTGAGGAACTGGACATAGAGATGGCCTGTAAGGCAGTATTAGTTAGTCCCAGAACAGCCCGTGCAACATAGCCCTGTTTGTGGGCATCAGCCCCTGGTGTATGCGTGCCTCTGCCTTGGAGCTCTGCCCCTGGACACCCTGGTAATGCTTCTATGGTTCCTGTACAAGACAGAGGGTGTCTCCAGGATCCTGGGCCAGACCGGGGCGCACTGCCCCTAGCTTGTCCTCAATGTTCTTTTCTAGGGGAACCATCCCCGCTTACACGGTTCTCCTGCACTGTCCCATGCTCCTTGTGATCCTGCTCCTCTACCCTCAAGGATACAGCTGTGAGCCAGAACCCAGGGATGCGCCGGATATTGAGGCTTCTCTGTTTGAAATAGGGCTTGAGCCTCTGCCGAGTCCTGCACCTGAGCCAAGAGAAGGCCCTGCTGGCTTGCTCATTCACGGGCTCCATCTCCAATTGGACGGCCAGGAGCACCTCCAGAGGGGACCAGGTGACTTGGCCCCGGGCCCTGACTGGGCCTGCTCCTGATGCACTGGCTCCTCTTCTTCTGGCTTTGCTTTGGCCTTGGACTGAGGCTCCACCTCTCCCACCTGTTCCACTGCCTTCATGGTGCACTTCCCCTCCCCCTGCAGGACAAACTGCTGCCCTGCAATAAATTGCTCCTCCATCCGCCCCTCCTCCTGGTGGTCACTCCCTTGCAGGTCACCTGGAGCCTGTGCCTCCAGCCTCAGCTCTTTACTCACCACCTCCTCCTGCCTCCCCACCTGCAGATGTGGGAAAACCTCCTCCCCTGCCCACATTGCCTGCCATGGCACCACCTGCAGAAGGCCCTCTGACCACGGGACAAACTGAGCCTGTGCCTGCAACTCCTTCCCCAGGCCCTTCTTGTCTTCCCTTTGCTCCTCACTCTGGGTTCCCTGCTGCACCTCACTCTCCTCTCTCTGCACACAGTGCTCTGCAGCCACCCAATCCTCCCCTGCCCCCCACTCAAGATCTAGCCAAACTTCTTGCCTGCATCCAACCTCAGCTCCAGGATCACAGCCTCCCTCACCTGCATGAAATCCTCCCTCTCCAGCCCTATAGCTTTCCTCCAAACCTCCTGTGTCCTTGTGTCCTGGGTATCACCACTTTCCTGCACCGAGGTGAAGCTAAAAGCCTTCTGGGCCATCCTGCTTACCCTGTCCTTCCTGGTGCAAAGGCCCTGGGGTGCACTGTGAGTCCTCAGGCGCCCTGCAGCTGTAGGCCCCCAAGTGGAACTGAGAGGAAGCGCGCTGCCCCCAGGAGCCCCTCAGTCTCCCAACACAGCCTGACTCTGGATGCCCCCTGGCTCTGAGACTGGTGCTATGAAGGAGCAGGTGGTGCAGAGCCTGCTGATTCCAGGTAAAGCGCTCGCTCACTGGTGCATGCATCCAGGCCCTGGTGTGCTGAGTGGGTGCACACTGGGCCCATGCACAGGCGCTGGTCATGTGAGCATGTGGTACAGAAGGCACCTGGCCAGGCCCAGCCTGCAGTCTCTGGATGGGCTCCTGAAAAGTCCCCTCCAATCAAGGGCAGGGCAGTGGGCGTCACCCTGCGCAACTCCACCCCCCAGTCTCAGCACTGGTGTATGAACCTGGCCCCTGCAGCCCAAGGTTCCTGAGGAAGCCCACCCACTTTCACACACGAAAATCCTCCCCCAAAAAAGCTGAGTGTGAAAGCTGGAATGGAGAAAGGCATGCCAGTCCCCCACTTTAACAAAAGGCAAGTTTTGTTCATGTGATTGCCTCCTTTGGGAATGGGTTTCCCGTTTCATTCTTGCTTGACAGGAAAATAAACTTTGTTGTGTTGAGGTTCCCCCCTCTAGAATGTTCTGATTGGCTTATGCGGTTGTCTGTGTACAGGGAAGGCTTTGGTCTACTGGCAGAGTTTTGACCTTTTCCCTTTCCCAAGTGCAACCCATGCAGGGTGCTGCAGTGCGCACCTGCCTCCATACACCCCAGGCCTTAGCACCCTCCCTGGCGTGTAACTCCTCTCCTCTGCCCCACACCCCTGCTCACTTCATTGCAATCCTGCCCCACACAGGGAGGGTGGCTCTACCTGTAAACTTTCACGTTCACAGGACAGGCCAATGGCTTCTGTTGAGCAGTGCCTCCATCTTGAAAAGGCCAGCTGTCTTCCGTCTGACCATGGCATGTCTATGTGAGTGACCACCCAAGCCAAGGGAGTTGAGAACCTAAGGGTCAGGATCTAAAGTCTGCCCCCTGCACTCCTGTAGTGTACAAGGTCCCTGTCCCCTGGCCAAATTATAATACTTGTCATCAGAAGTCAGCCATTCTTCCTTCCTCCTCCCAGACAACACCCTGAAAGAAGAGGCCGGCTGTCTCCTCTTCTGTAGCCCTGCCTCTTTCCAGGCAGGCTGAAATGCTGGAGATGCTGCTCCCACAGCCCCTTGTGAGGTCTTTGCCCAATACTTTTACATTTCCCTGCTACCAACAACGCAGAGTCAGCAACACCTTGCAAGCTTCTTTATGGTTCTTTCAGTGACACTCATGTTAGGTGGCATATGCTCTCTGACTCTTCCGCAGGCGATCCTTTTCTCCTCTTTTCCTCCTGTGTAAAGGGAATGGACAGAATCCCTCAGCCAACCTTGGTGTGTGCCCACACACTGCATCGTTTCTGTCCTTCGGGGCCATATTTGATGTTCTGCTCCCTCTCCTCTGAATCTGGAGTGTCCCCTTCTAAACACACAACCCACACTCACAGACACTGGCATGCGCCTGAAGGTGTGTGGGGCCCCTCTGAAGCACATGTCCAAAGTCAGTACACCGTGCCTTTTCCGGGCCTGTTTAACTTTCCTACCCCAGGACTTCAAAAGTCTCGTCCAGATCCTCCTGCCATTGCCAGCATTGTGGGCTCAGCTCAGCGGAACTGAGCGGTGGGTATAAAAACTGAAAGAAATGTGAATTAGAGGCACTGAAAACTGGTAAGGCATGGGAGGGTAGGACTCCGCTGGAGTGGCAAGAGGCCTAAGTGAGTGACAAAAGCACCGACAACAGGATTGCAGAAACATGATGAAGAACCATGTTTGTTGCCCAGGGCCCGAGGCCAGTCATCCTGAAAGCCATGGTGCTTACAGCACCCCCATCTGCTTACATTCTGTGGGCACCAGGACTCCCAGTTTCCCTTTGCTGCTCTCACACACATTCCTGGCGCACTGGGGTACCTCCAATTTACCCAGGCCTGGTTTTCCATATTCACTTTTCTAAGGAGATTCACAGGGGCAACTACTCACCTTTTAATGCCCAGCAGGGGGGCTCCTCCTCTCCAACAGGTCCCCTCGGCAGCTCCCTCCTCTGGGTCCTGCGTCTGCGGGGTAGTACTGCAGAGGATTGGGCCAGAGGTCCTCGCTGATGATCTGGGAAGGAACACAGGGCAGAGGGGGACCAGACCAGTCTGCTAGTCTGCTTTTCATGCACGTGGGGCTTCCACCATCACATTTTCTGACAGTGGCCAGAGCAGTATCAATCACCTCAGCAATCTTGCCTGACCCGGGCAGGGTATGTTCAGACAACCAGTTGAAGAAGCTGACGCTCCTTGTATCTTGCCAGCGGCTGGGGGCTCCATGTTCATAATCCCAGAACCAGAGGATTGGAGTGGAACTAGAGGCCCTGTACCCTGCCAGAAGGCTGGATTCCCATCGGTCCAATGTCCACACCCACCCACCATTTTCCTGCTCTTCCAAAGGCCCATCCTGGGAACTGTCACTCACCTGCAAGGCTGACAACATATTGCTTAATGATCAGGTCATTCAGGAAGTAGGGGTTGCTCCAGAAGAAAAACATCAACTTGCAGCGGTATTTGGGAAGGCTCACTTCCTTCACCTGCCAAGAGATGCAAATAGTAAAGTGTCTTGTCTGCCAGCTTCTGGAGTGAGCCTGCCTGCAGGAATCACCCACCTCCCCTCCCTTTCTTTCTGCTCGGACACGTCCCACTGGGTGCCAAAGCCCTCATCCCAGGCTCCACTCTGCCTCCCAGTCTGACCTCCACATTGATCAAGTAGTTCAGCAGGTCTTCATCTTCCTCAGTGATGATGGCTGATATCTGCGGGTGGTTCCGGATCTGCTTTTGGTCAAGGAGCTCTCAGAGGCTGTGAAACGAAATGGGCAGCTAAAAGCCACGGAGCCATCCTGGGGGCATACGAGAGTTGGCCGTGGATGGCAGACATTGCCCCTGTTCCAACCTCCTCACCGCCTACCTTTCTTCACACATGCTCACAACAATGGTACCTGTGGGTTCATGTTCACCTGAGCATGAACCTGCCCTAACAATCGGAGGGTTCATTTCCAGACATGTTCTGAGACCTCCCTGTCCTCTGTGTGCCTGTGCAGATGACGCAGTGCTTAGGGCAGCGGTTCTCAACCTGTGGGTCGCGAACAATGAAAATACATCCTGTCTATCAGATATTTACATTATGATTCATAACAGTAGCAACATTACAGTGATGAAGTAGCAACGAAAATAAATTTATGGTTGGGGGCCACCACAACATGAGGAACTGCATTAAAGGGTCGTGGCATTAGGAAGGTTGAGAACCACTGGCTTAGGGTGTCTGCATGGACTCTGGCCTTGTCCCTTGGGATCGCCTACACGAAATGTATGGTCTCCAGAAACAGTGGCAGCACACAACTTCTAGAGGTCCATGTGGGTCACAAAGGCTTCATTCCGGGTTGGAAATAAGCCTTTTATTGCACACGAGTTGCAATAAACGGGTGTGTGTGTTTGTGTGTGTGTATACCTCTGGTCCTTTGTGTATACCTGTGTGTGTGTCTGTGGAAGAGGGAGGAAGCCTGCCTGGAATTCCTGTGGGCATCTGATGTGTTGAGAGTGGACACTGGAAGCATTCGCCTTAAACCTGGCTAAAACGAGCTGAGTGTTTACACTGAGCTTTTTGGTCAAAAAGGAAGAAACACAAAACACTACCTCCAAAGATCTTTCCACTGCCCAGAAAAGGTGCCCTTCCACTATCTGATTGTGGTGTGGTACGTTGTGCCCATACTTCCTGACCTGACACCTAGAAGCCGGCCATCGCTTTGCCCAGTGCTGTGCCACTGGGGAGGGGAGGCCCTTTCCTCTGTCCTCCTCCCTTTCACCTTCTCCTGGCTCCTCCTCCACTTACTTCCTGTGGTCTTTGTCAGCAGTGAAGCTGGAAGGGCTCAGGCAAGGATACAGCTTGGGCCCAGAAGTTGGGGATGCACTGGATGATGGCCCTTCTGCACTCAAGAATGGGCTTTCTACGCCAAGAGGTCTTGCGCTTCACCTGAACGTAGGCCCTGCTGGCTCGGGCGCTCTCAGTGCTCAGCTGGACCTGAAGGGCCGCCAGCACCTCCAGTGTGGGCCAGGTGCTTGTCCCACTGGGCCCTGGCTCTGCTCACTGCTCCTCAGGCTTCGCCTCTGCTTCTACCTGGGACACCGCCTCCTCTGCTGCACTCATTTTGTCCCCAGCCTCAGCTTCCACCACCTGGGAGAGAAGGTCCACGTCCAGTAGCTGCCCCGCCCCAGCAGCACCTGGGCCCTCGCCTCCTAGGGCCTTGGTTTCTGCACAGCCTCACGCTTAACATGGAGGTTACCTCGCCACCCATCCTGCCCTGGCCTGCGTGGTCCCTCCCACGCCCCACCCTGCACCTGTACACACAAGCTCCTGTGTTCACCCGAAGGGCCCTTGTGGGTACACTTCTGACACAAAGTGCTGGCGAGATCCGCAGTGTACTGACCCAGCAGGACCCGCCCCCCTCCCCCGAACCCCCCACCTCCAGATGGCACTGGTCCTGCACTGTGCAGCTGCCAACAAGCAGGTGGCAGTGTTTGGAGCTCACTGCATGTGCCCAGGTCCCTTATCTGGATCCTTCAGGCATAGTCTTGGTTTCACAGGGTAATTCTCCTACACAGGGGGTTTGGGGCCATCTCATGGAAAGGAGGATGCACTAGCTATGCTGGGTGCGCTGGCCATGCACAAGATGCTCTTTGCACATGAACTTCAATCAGTGAGGGAGACTGCACTTGACCCCATTCTGCTCCGCCCCTCCCTTCTCCAGCACCACTGCTGGCCACCAATCTCCATGCAAACTCCTCCTTGCCCCCCCTTCTGAAGTATATATAATCCTCTGGCCTTTTCCTGGCTGTCACCACCTGCTTTTCGCATTGATGCAAGCGCCAGAGTTTGCACATGGAGAATTTGCTTTCTGTGTCACTTACAGAATGGTACACATTTGCCCCTGGTAGAATGGACAGTCACAGTCCTGGCTGGTGTCTCCATGAGCTGGAGCCTGATCCCAAACACCAGAGGTTGCTAGTCTGGCAGGTAAGGGAATTCACCTCGGTTTTGTGTTGGATTCCTGGTCAGGGTGATTAAGGGAAGAAAGGGATCTCTTCTTCTTCTTCTTCTTCCTCTTCTTCTTCTTCTTCTTCTTCTTCTTCTTCTTCTTCTTCTTCTTCTTCTTCTTCTCTCTCTCTCTCTCTCTCTCTCTCTCTCTCTCTCTCTCTCTCTCTCTCTCAGCAGTAAACATATCCTGGGGTGAGAAATAAAAATGTAATAATAAACAGGTTCATAGGACCTGGGCAAGAGAGTGTGGGAAACTGTTTATTGCCTTCACTATCTGATAAGCATAGACAGAGAACTCCCGGAAACCCCTGAAGGCTGGGTGCCTTTGAAGCCCTCCCAAAGGTGGGAGCTAGGCACCACCTCTGTTTGTCCAGACAGTGGTAGCTGAAACTACTCCCCCATTTATTATTATGTAAATCCTTGCTGATGGGCTAGTCTGCCTGTTACTAGGGGGTCACCTGCCTAAGGGCTATGCTATGGGTGCATCCCAGATCAATAAAAGCTTGGTGAGGCCTGAGCAAAGAAGAAGTCCTTTGGGACTTGCCGCCTGGTCCCCCAATTTTGCAAAATTATCTCGTGTCTTTTTCTCTCATTTGCGGTGCGGCTCCTCTTTCAGATACCGAACCCTACTCCACGCAGGGCGTGGAAGGAAACACTCAACAAGAGAGGGCACCCCAACCTGGAAGGTCTCTGAGGTCCAAGCTGGAGCCAAGGGCAAGGCCTATGGCTATAGGGGACTGTAGCCTCTATTCTTGCAGATCCAAGGCTTAGGAGAACAAAGCCAAGAAAAGGGCTCATTCTCTGGGCCTGCAGGTGATTGCTTTGCTATCTGCATCTCATTTCTTTCATTCTCACTGTCTTTTCTTCTGAATATGTGGGTGCATATGCCCTTTCTGAGTGGTGTTTGTCATTTCTTGAGATATGTTCCTAGTAGTGGGATTCCTGATCAAATGGGAGCTCCGTTTTTTCAATTTTTTGAGGAAACTCCATAGTATTCTGCATAGTTGCTACACCAGTCTGCATTCCCACCAGTAATGCAAGAGGATTCCTTTTACACCCCATCCTCGCCAGCACTTGTTGTTTGTTGAATTGTTGATGATAGCCATTCTAAACAGTGTGAGATGGTATCTCATTGTCCTTTTGATTTGCATCTCTTGAATGATTAGTGATTTGGAGCATGTTTTCATATGTCTCTTGGCTTTCTGTATGTCCACTTTCGAAAAGTGTCTAAGTCCTATGCCCATTTTTTGATTGGAATATTAATCTTCCCTTTTGTTTAAATGAATGAGTTCAGTATGAATTTTGGAGAATAGGTCCTTATCGGATATAACATTGGCAAATATCTTCTCCCAGGCAGTGGACTTCCTTGTTTTGTTGTTGTTGTTGTTGTTGTTGTTGTATTTTTTGACTGCTTCTTCTCTGCAGAAGCATTTTAATTTAACGTCGTCCCATTTATTTCTTTGCTCCGCAGTTTCCATTGCCCTAGGAGCTGTATCAGTAAAGATATTGCTGAGACAGATGCCTGCTATTTTGCTGCCTATGGATTCTTCTAAGATTTTCATGATTACCCACTTACCTTTAAGTCCTTTATCCACTTTCAGTTTATTTTTGTGTATGGTGTAAGTTGGTGGTCTAGATTCATTTTTTGTTTGCATGTATCTATGCTATTTGTCCAACATTAATTACTGAAGAGACAGTATGACTCCATTGTATGATTTTGCCTCCTTTGTCAAATATTAATTGAGCATAACTGCTTGGATTGAGTTCTGGGTTCTCTGTTCTGTTCCATTGGTCTATATGTCTGTTTTAGTGCCAGTAACAGGCAGTTTTCAGAATGGTGGCTTTGTAATATAGCTTGATATCTGGTATTGTGATCCATCCAACTTTGTTCTTCTTTGTCAAGATTGCTGTGACTATTTGGGGTCATTTTTAATTTCATAGGAATTTTTGGAGACTGTGTTCTAGGTCTGTGAGATATGCCATTGGTATTTTAATGGGGAATACATTAAAACTATAGATTGCTCTGGGTAGTATGAACGTTTAATGATGTTGATTCTACCAATCCATGAATGTGGTGTGTTCTTCTATATGCTTTTGTCTTCATCTATCTCTTTTAAATTTCCTGTAGTTTTCTAAGAACAGGTCTTTTACCTCCTTAGTTAAGTTTATTCCTAGGTATGTTAACTTTTTGTTGCAAATGCAAATGGGATTTTTTGTTGTTGTTGTTGTTGTTTTAGTTTTTCTTTCTGTAAGTTCATTATTGGTATATCAAAAAGCCATAGAATTCTGGGTGCTAATTTTGTATCCTGCTGCATTGCCAAATTCATTTATTAAATCTCCTAATTTTTTGATGGATCCTTTAGGTATTTCTATGGACAGTACCATGCCATCTGTGAATAATGACAGTTTTACTTCTTCTTTTCCAGTGGGCATGCCTTGTTTGACTTCTTCTTGTCTGATTGCATTGGCTAGCACTACTAGTACTCTGTCAAACAGAAATGGTGAGAGTGGGCATCCCCGTCTTGTTCCTCTTCTTAATATTTTTTGCCCATTGAGTATGATGTTGTCTGTAGGTTTGTCATATAGTGGGTATGATCCCTCTATTCCCACTTTGCTGAGAGTTTTTAATCAAAAGTACAGTCCCAGTGTAGAAAAATTTGTGCACTCGGTGGGGCGGGGGGGGGGGGGTAGTCACTCAGCCTGGCCTGTGCCTTCTTGCAGTCTGGGACCCTTGGACGATGTCCACCTGCTGGCTTAGGCCTAATGCCTGAGGGATCAGGCCTAAGCTGGCAGTCAGATCTCCCTCTGGCAGCCCGGGAGCCCTTGGGGATATCCACTTGCCAGAGGGTGCAGGCAAAAGCTGCAGTGGGATATCCTTAGCGGTGCTGAGGAGGCGGGAGAGGCTCCCACCACCACTGCTGTGCTGGCAGTCATCAGCCTGGCTTGTGGCTGAGCAGAGCTCCACCTGTGGGAGGGTACTGACCACCAGGGGGCAGCTCCTGCATTAAGTTTCTATCCACTGGTGGTTAGTGTGCGTCATATTGACCAGAAATTCCCAGTCGTTTTGCTGTTAGGGTCAATTTTCATATTACCCTTTTATTATATAGGAGGACAGAGGCCTGGTGCACGGGTGGGGGCCGGTCGTTTTGCCCTGAAGTGTGTCCGGATCAGGGTGGGGGTCCCGCTGGGGTGCCTGGCCAGCCTGGGTAAAGGGCTGATGGCATTTTGCAGTCTGTCGAAGCCCTCCAGTGGGGATCCTCAACCCGTGGGGGTGCCTGGCCCACCTGGGTGAGGGGCTGAGGGCTTTTTTCATGCTGGCCACATCCTCTCCAGGGTTGGGGGGGTCCCTACTGAGGTGCCTGGCCACCATGGGTGAGGTGCTGATGGCTATTTGCAGGCTGACCAAGCCCCGCAGTAGGGACCCTCACCACATGGTTGTGTGGCCAGCCTGGGTGAGGGGCTCAGGGCCGTTTTCAGGCTGCTCACAGCCCCTTCAGGGTGGGAGAGTCCCGCTGGGGTGCCTGGCCAGCCTGGGTGAGGGGCTGATGGCCATTTTCAGGCCTGCCAGGTCCCTGGGCAACCTACGCTCCCAGCCTTTCTCTTTTCGCTTTTTCTGTTTTTCTGGCATTTATTTATCTTCTATAATTAAAACTTTGTAGCCTTGAGCACAGCCCAGGTCTGGCTGGAAACCTGCGTTGCCTCTGGCAACCCAGGCTCCCAGCCCTGCCTTGAGCAGAGGCTGGCTGGAAGCAGGTATCAGAATTTATTTATCTTCTATTATTGAAACTTTCTAGTCTTGAGTGGAGCCAAGCGCTTGCCAGAGCAGGCGGGAAGCTTGGCTTCCTCCATTGCCGGGAGCAACCCAAGCCTCCTGCTTACTCTAGCTCCGTGGCCACCATCATCTTAGTTGGGTTAATTTGTAAACTCACTCCTGATTGGCTTGTGGGCGTGGCGTGTAGGTGTGGCTTGAGCATAGCAGAGGGATGGTTAATTTGCATGTTTCTGTCTTATTATATAGGATTGGGTGTTGAATTCTATCAAATGCTTTTTCTGCATCAACTCCTATGAATATTTCTCAATTTATTTATGTGATACATCATGTTTATTGATTTCTGGATGTTGTATCATCCCTACTTCCCCAGAATATATCCACTTTGTCATGGTGTATGCTCATTCTGAAGTAATGTTGTATCCAATTTGCTAGAGTTTTGTTGAGAATTTTAACACCTATGTTCATTAGAGATATATTGACCTGCATTTTTCTTTCTTTGTATTGTCTTTATCTGGTTTTGAGAATTAGAGTAATGCTGGCTTCATAGAAAGTATTTGGAAATGCTCATTCCTTTGAATTTTATAGAATAGTCTGAGGAAGAAGGTCTTAGTTTTATTTTATTGTTGAAACACTTGGTAAAAATCCCCTGTGAAGCCATCTGGCCCAGGCTTCTGTTTGCTGCAAGGTTGTTATTGGTTTTGTTGTTGTTGTTGTTTTTTGACTACTTCAATATCCTTAGTAGTTATTGGCATAGTCAGATGTTTTATTCTTCCTGATTGAGTTTAGGAAAGTTGTATTTTTCTAGAAATATGTCTACTTTTTCAAGGTTGATCAGTTTATTGGAGTAGAATTGTTCATAGTATTTATTTACAATCCTTTTTATATCTGTGGGGTCTTTTTCTATTTTTCCTCTTTCATTTCTGATTTTTTAAATTTCGGTCCTCTCTCTTTGCTTCTTGGTGCACCGACCTAGAGGTACATCAATCTGGTTTATCCTTTCAAAGAACCAGTTCATGGTCTTATTGATCTTTTGTAGCTTTTTTGGTCTCTATGACACTTATTTCTGCTATGATCTTCATTTTCTTTCCTGCTGCTCACTTTGGGATTTTCTTGTTGCTCTCTCTCTCCAACTCTTTAAGTTGTAGAGTTAGATAATTTATTAACTGTTTTTCTTGTTCTTTGAGTTAGGCCTGTAATGCTATGAAGTTCCCTCTAAGTCTGTTTTCAGTATGTCCCATACATTTTGGATTTTTATGTTTTCATTGTCATTTGTTTCCAGGATGATTTTGATTTCTTCTTTGATCTCTTTGGTAACCCAGTCATCTATCTTTATACACAAAATCCCTGTGACTGGAGTGGAAGAATGACCAGAATGAACAGTGGCTAAGACTTGCATTGCAGCAGCCAACCAGGCTTATCTAGGCCCTGATTGGCCATAGCCTTGGCCAGCCTGACCTCCCATCTGTCCCCAATAACCATTTCAGGGCGGGACTGAAAAGAAAACCACCCATGGCTCCTCCACCTGGTTAACACCACCCCTATATTCCCCTAACACACAGATTGGAGGCATGGCCTTCTGGCTAAATGCCAGTGGCCACAAATCCCTGCCAGCCTGGCCCTGATGGGCCCCCATCTGGGGAGGCCGACCGGACTGCTTCCATGCAGCAATTCATACACTGGGCCTCTAGTTATTTAATAACAGACTATTTAGCCTCCAAGTATTTGATGTTGTTACATTTTATTGTAGTTTATTTCTAATACTAGAGGCCAAGTGCATGAACTTTGTACACTAGGAGTCCCTCACCCAGTCCTGTACCCTCTTGCAGTCCAGGAGCCTTCAGGGGATGTCCGACTGACGGCTTCGGCCTAATCCTGCTTGCCAAACATTACTAGCACTGCGGCGGAGGTGGGAGTGATTCCTGCCACTGCTGCTCCACTTCCCAATACCTGCCGAGCTTAAGCACAAGCAGAGGGCCCAGAGAACAAACATCACAGCCACTTGCCTGTGGTGGTGAGAGAAGGCCACTGGGCCCAAGCCTCCAAGACATCCCAGGGCATGGTGTTTTCTCAGTCCCAGTGGGGCTGTAGCTCTGAAGCTCTCGGCAGGGTGTGCTTCTAGTTGGTCAATGTCAGTTCCTGTTGCTACATACTTTGATCCTCAGTCTGGGGCAGGGAAGGGCCTGGCACAGTGAATATGAAAGATGACCATCATGCCTGCGGGAGGGATGAGCAAGGAGCATAGGAACAGGAGAAGAGTAGGGGAAGCTGGGGGCCTCCATGTTATTGCAGAAGCAGATCTCCCTTTTATAAGAGAAACAACACCACTCTGAAAACTAAAACTGGGGCTTGGTACCATAAGGACCCACTCAGGCTAGAAGCTGGGTAAGCAGCCTCTTTCAAGCCTTCTACCATCTCTAAACCTGTGCTATGGCCCTGAAGCCTCTCAATCCCTTTTTCCCTTAGACATTGGTGCACTGGGATTTTCAGTCACTTTTAGGTGGATGGAGAATTTTTTCAATGTGGGTTTTATTATATGTAGGCAGCATAATGTATCTGTGTGTTTTGTTGTTGCTAATCCAAGTAGAGGACCTTTTTCTAGTGTTGTCCTTTTTCAACAGAAAGCATGGAAGGGGAGGTGGGAGTGAGAAAGATGAGAGAGAGGAAGAGAGAGAGAGAGAGAGAGAGAGAGAGAGAGAGAGAGAGAGAGAGAGAGAAACATCATGGTTAACTAGAACCCAGGGACATGTCCTTGACCTGGAATCAAATCCGGGATCCTGCCATGCCAAGCCAGATTCTCAACCCACTTAGACACAGCAGCCAGGGGGCATATTTTAACATTTTTTCATCAGAAGGAGCATCTGACAGCGAGAAGCATAGAAATAATACGAAGGTCTGAATTTCAGCCCATTTCCAGAGAATGTGCCTTCATATTCATTCATAATTAATTATTTAAGTTAAAACATTATTCTTCAGCTGTATTTTAAATAAATAAATATCTCAGCATCACTGACACCTTTTCAGCACAGGCAGATAAAGGATAGCTTTTCTAAATATTTAAGACTTTACTAGGGTCATGTCATACTGACATAAAATTATTCATAAAGAGGCTCAAGTATCATTGTTTGGTCACTGACTTTTTAGGAGGCTCATGTGGAGCACCACCAACACAAATGCCCCCTCTGACTTACAGTGAACCAGTTGCTGTGATGATTATTATAGCCGCACACTAGGTGGTTATGATGAGGGGCAAGGCAATTATTACAACAGCAGATGGGACACCTCTGTAAGAGGTCCCGAGCATACTGTTGTCAGAGATAACAGAATTCGTGAATTATTCAGTACAATTTCTCAACTTATTGGGCTCTTTCTGGGGGAGTCAGGGGGAAAGACAGTTAAATTAAAAATAATGCTAAGGTACGGGTGATATTTAATTTTTAAAAAATAGGTCTTCTGTTAGTTAAGAATGGGTAAAAGCAAATGGTGGGTTTGGGGAAGAAGCAAGAATAGTAGGTCCCTTTATGAAATTTGTGGATAGGATGCAAAGTTTGAATTACTCAAGGTTGTTTCATAAGTGCTGATTTAAATTACAGTATACTTAAATGTTTAAACTGAACATATTGTATTGTTAAAATTTTCAGAATATAAGCACAACCAACAGAGGCAATACACTAGGGCGAGGGTTGGGGAGACCTAGGGGAGGTCATTGGGGACAAAGAATAAAAAGAGTGACATATGTACTACTATCTGTAATACCTTAAACAATAAAATTAAAAAAACAACAACTTCAGAATAAAGTTTTCCACAAAAAGGGAATCCTTGTCTTATTTTACTACAAACACATAAAACCAATGTATTTGGATTGTGAGTTGAAGTCTTCCCCTAAAGTTCCCAATGTGCCTTTGACCATAAGTGCATAATTCTTTGAAGTGAACTGCATACAAAATGAAGCAGTGTGGGATTAAAAGTAACAATTCGAAGAAGTAGCAGCTGCTTGTGTAGCCCGCCCCCATCCAAGGAACAGCAGCAATCCTGATCTCCACACCCTCTGTCTGAGGAACAGCAGCTGTGTGTGAAGTCTCCCCGAACAAGCCCAGAGGAGCCAGCGCAACTGTGAACAGCACCCACCAGAGGAGCTGCTACCAACTGAGGAGCAACTGCTACCACAACTGCCCAAGGAGCAACCGCAGCCCAAGGAGCCACTGCCACCCAAGGAGCAGCCACTGAAAGACTCAACATCTAGATATGGTGGTATGATAAACATTGGTAGACAAAGAAAACCCCAAAGAAAAGAAAAGGAGGACTCACCAGAAAAGCAGCTAAGTGATACAAAGGCATGAAACATGACAGAAAAAGAAGTCAGAATAATTGTCCTAGAGTGCATAAATCAGATGGAGGAAAAAATCAACAACTTATGCAAGAAGCAAGAAGAAACAGATGACAAAAATCAGTAAATTATGTAATAAACATGAAGAAATGAAGAGTGATATAGCTGCAAGAAAAAACAGCATTGAAAGTTTCAACAGTAGACTAGGAGAAGTGGAGGACCGAATTAGCAAATTAGAAGACAGGGAAACAAAACACACCCAAACTGAACAGCAATTGGAGAAAAAAATAAAAGAGAGGAGGAGAGCCTAAGGGAACTATTGGACAACATGAAATGAAAGAACATATGAATAATAGGGGTGCCAGAACTACAGCAGAGGAACAAGGGTTAGGAAACCTATTGAAAGAAATAATATCAGAAAACTTCCGAGAGGTGGGGAAGAAAAAAATCACTCAAACACAGAGTGTCCCAAACAAGGTGAACCCAAAAAGAACCACATCAAGACAAATCATAATTACCATGGCAAATGTTCAGGACAAAGAGAAAATCTTAAAGGCTGCAAGAGAGAGAGATGGAAAGTTACATTCAAGGGATCTCCCATTAGATCATCAAATGATTTCTCAAGAGAAACACATCAGGCAAGAAAAGAATGGACAGATATTTGCAAGGTCATGCAAAGTAAAGGACTGAATCCAAGAATACTCTATCCAGCAAGGCTATCATTCAAATTTAAGGGGAAATAAGAAGCTTCACAGACAAAAAAAAATGCTAAGGGAGTTTATCACCACCAAGCCAGCAATGCAAGAAATGCTAAAGGAACTGGTGTAAAAAGAAGAAATAAAAAGCTCAGAAAGAAAATAGCCACACACAAAAAAGAAATGGCTACAACAAGTATCTTTCAATAATAACTTTAAACGTAAATGGACTAAATTCTCCAACCAAAAGACATCGATTGGCTGAATGGATAAACAAAACATGACACATACATTTGCTGTCTACAAGAGGCCCACCTCAGAAGAAGGGACTCACAGTCTGAAAGTGAAGGGATGAAAATATATCTTTCAGGCAAATGGAAATGAAAAAAAAAGCTGAGGTAGCAATACTTATATCAGACAAAATAGACCTCAAACTGAGGCCATAACAAGAGATAAGGAAGGCCACTTCATAATACTAAAGGGATCAATACAACAAAAATATATAACCCTGATAAACATATATGTACCCAATGCAGGAGCACACAAATACATAAAAAAAAAAAATCCTGGAAGATATCAAAGGAGAGATCGACAACAATACAATCATAGTAGGGGACTTTAATACACCACTGGCATCACTGGATAAATTCTCTATACAAACAATCAGCAAAGACACAGCAATATTACATGACTCACTGAACCCGATGGACTGAATTGACATCTTCAGAACACTTCACCACAAAGCCAAGGAAAATATATTCATCTCAAGGGCTCATGGGACATATTCAAAAATAGACCACATATCGGGTCACAAACAAAGTCTCCCCAAATTTGAAAAGATTGAGATCATACCAAGCATCTTCTCAGATCACGATGGCATAATATTAGAAATAAACTACAATAAAAACAACCCAAAATACTCAAACACTTGTAAGCTGAATAGCATGCTATTAAATATTGATTGGTTTACCAATGAGATCAAAGAAGAAATGAAAATCATCCTGGAAACTAATGACAATGAAAACACAACAGTCCAAAACCTATGGGACACAATGAAAGCAATCTTGAGAGGGAAGTTTATAGCTCTACAGGCCTATGTCAAGAAACAAGAAAAAATGGTAGTAAACCATCTAACCCTACAACTCAAAGAACTAGAAAGACAGCACAAGAAAAGCCCAGAACGAGCAGAAGGAAGGAGATAATAAAGATTAGAGCAGAAATTAATGATATAGAGATCAAAAAACAATATATAAAATCAATGAAACCAAGAGCTGGTTTTTTGAAAGGATAAACAAGATTGATGAACCTCTAGCCAGGCTCACCAAGAAGCAAAGACAGAGGACCCAAATAAACAAAATCAGAAATGATAGAGGCAAAATAACAACACTCCCCACAGAAATATAAATGATTGTTAAAAAATACTATGGACAGCTCTACTCCAACAAACTAGACAACCCGGATGAAATGGACATATTCCTAGAAAAATACAACATTCCAAAACTCAATCAGGAGGAATCAAAACATCTCAAGAGGCCAATAACTATGGAAGAAATTGAAGCAGTCATCAAAAAGCTTCCAGCAAACAAAAGCCCAGGACCAGACGACTTCACAGGGGAGTTTTACCAAACATTCAAGGAAGACCTAAAACCTATCCTGCTCAGACTACTACAAAAAATCCAAGAGGAAGGAACACTTACAAGATCATTCTATGAAGCCAGCATCACCCTAATACCAAAACCAGGTAAAGACAACACAATGAAAGAGAATTTCAGGCCAATATTCCTCATGAACATAGATGCCAAAATCCTCAACAAAATCTTAGCAAACCAGATCCAGCAGTATATGAGAAAGATCATACACCATGACCAAGTTGGATTATTCCCAGGGATGCAAGGATGGTACAATATCTGAAAATTAGTAAATGTGATATATCATATAAACAAATTGAAAGAAAAAAACCACATAGTCTTATCAATTGATGCAGAAAAAAAACATTAGACATAATCCAATACCCATTTTTGATAAAAACTCTCAGCGAGGTGGATTAGAAGGATCATACCTTAACATAATAAAAGCCATATATGAAAAACCCACAGCCAGCATCATACTCAATGGAGAAAAACTAACACCATTCGCCCTAAGAACAGGAACAAGACAGGGATGCCCACTCTCACCACTTCTGTTTGATATAGTACTGGAAGTATTAACCATTGAAATTAGACAAGAACAAGAAATATAAGGCACCCAAATTGGAAAAGAAGAAGTAAAACTCTCCTTATTTGCAGATGACATGGTATTAGACATACAAAACCCTAAAGACTCCATCAAAAAACTATTAGACTTAATAAATGAATTCGGCAATGTAGCAGGATACAAAATTAACATCAAGAAATCAATGGGATTTCTATACACCAATAGTGAACTTACAGAAAGAGAGACTAAAAAAACACTCCCATTTACCATCACACCAAAAAAATTAAGCTACCTTGGAATAAACTTAACTAAGGACGTAAAACATGTCTACTCAGGAAACTACAGGACGTTGAAAAAAGAGATAGAGGAAGCCATAAACAGATGGAAGAACATACCATGTTCTTGGATTGATAGAATCAAGATCATTAAAATGTCCATACTACCCAAAGCAATCTATAAATTCAATGCACTTCCCATTAAAATACCAACGGCATATTTCACAGACCTCTCCAAAAATTCATCTTGAATAAAAAAGGACCCTGAATAGCTGTAGCGACCCTGAGAAAGAACAAAGTAGGTGGAATCTCAATACCAGATATCAAGATGTATTACAAAGCCACTGTTCTCAAACCTGCCTGGTATTCCCACAAGAACAGACATATAGATCAATGGAATGGAATAGAGAGCCGAGAAATTGGCCCAAACCAATATGCTCAATTAATATTTGACAAAGGAGGCAAGAACATACAATGGAGTCAAGATAAATGGTTTTTGGAAAATTGGACAGATACATGCAAGAAAATTAAACAAGACCACCAATTTACACCATACACAAAAATAAACTCAAAATGGATAAAGGACTTAAATGTAAGACAGGAAACCCTAAAAATACTAGAAAAATCCAAAGGCAACAAAATCTCAGACATATGCGGAAGCAATTTCTTCACTGATACAGCTCCTAGGGCATTGGAAACTAAAGGGAAAATAAACAATTGGGACTAGATCAAAATAAAAAGCTTCTGCACAGCAAAAGAAACCATCAACAAAACAACAAGAAAGCACACTGCATGGGAAAACATATTTGCCAATGTTATATCTGACAAGGGACTAATCTCCAAAATTTATAGAGAACTCATACAACTTAACAAAAGGAAGATAAACGATCCGATCAAAAAATGGGCCAAGGGCCTACACACCTTTCAAAAGAGGACATTCAGAAAACCAAGAGACATATGAAAACATGCTCAAAGTCACTAATCATCCAAGAGATGCAAATCAAAACAACAATGAGGTACCATCTCACACCTGTCAAAATGGCTATCATGAACAAATCCACAAACGACAAGTGCTGGAGAGGAGGTGGAGAAAAAGGAACACTCATGCACTGCTGGTGGGAATGCAGACTGGTGCAGCCACTATGGAAGACAGTATGGAGCTTCCTCAAAAAATTAAAAATGGAACTCCCATTTGACGCTATGGTCTCACTCTAGGAATATATCCCAAGAAACCAGAAACACCAATCAGAAAGGATATATGCACCCATATGTTCATAGCAGCACAATTCACCATAGCTAAGATCTGGATACAGCCTAGGTGTCCATCACTAGATGAATGGATTAGAGAACTGTGGTACATCTCCATGATGGAATACTATGCTGCTGTAAAAAAGAAGGAACTCTTACCATTTTCAGTGGCATGGATGGAACTGGAGAGCACTATGCTAAGTGAAATAAGCCAGTTAATGAAGGAAAAACACCACATGATCTCACTCACTCATGGATAATAAAGACTATTATAAACTTAAAAAAAAAAGAAGAAGAAGACTATAGGATTATGAAAGAGTGCATTCATTCATTCTTTTAAATACATACTGAGATCTTACTGTTTCCAAATAATACATATAGTTACCAAAAAAGAAAGAGAACTGTGCTTGCTTCGGCAGCACATGTACTAAAACTGGAATGATACTGAGCAGATTAGCCTGGCCCCGCGCAAGGATGACATGCAAATTCATGAAGCGTTACATATTTTTTATATGAAATGCTGAAAGGTATTCTTTAAGAAGGGGAAGAAGGAAAGGTAAAGATAAAAATTATGAACAACAAATACATATCTATCAACAAGTGAATCTAAAAATCAAGTGAGTAAAAAATCTGATCAGAGTAAACTGGTGAATATAATAGAATTGGGCATAGAGAGGGGGTGGACTGACAATTCTTGAGGGGGAAAGGGATGTGGGGGGTGTGGGGAGTGTGGGAGGAGACTGGACAAAAATCGTACACCTATGGATGAGGACAGTGTGGGGGTAAGGGCAGAAGGTGAGGTGGGAACTGGGTGGAAGGGAGCTATGTGGGAAAAAGAGGAACTGTAATAATCTGAAAAACAATGATAAAAAAATAAATGAAGCAGTGTGTTACTTCTTCATGGCATGCTGCCCTGTTTCCAGTTAGGGAGGGTAAACAATTTGCATATTCTCCTTGGAAAACCTAAATGGAAAAAAGGATTGGGGAACTCCACCAATGCTGCAAAACAATTCTTGACCTCCTTCCTGTGACATTTTGTATGTCCTCAACCTTGAAAGGAATAATATAAATAGGGAAAAATTGCATACGGAATGATATAAAAGTTTGATGAAGTCTAAATGTAGGCATCCTTTTGCTTACTTAAATGACATCAGCACTTTCTGAAGTGGTTATACTAAGATTGAAACAGAGATTACCACTTAAACGGAACCAGTTAGCTTTCCTGACTATACTTCTAAACGGAGTGAACAAAAGTGCCCCTAGATTGTGATATGTATTTTATTGGAGAACTATTAATGCACTTTCTCTGCAACTATTTGATATTTAATGTACCACAAAGGGTATGATCAGTCAAACTATGAGTTATCTCGAATCCTCAGTATTTTTATTAGTGAATATAAACAAACATCATGAATGGGAAAGGTTTTTAGAAACTCACCTCTTGGACTGTTGAGTGTATAGTTATCAACAAGCCTTCCAACTTCAATTTTAAAAATTACCCCAATAATGTGTGGTTTTTAACATTCTTTTTATTAAAATAGTGTATGTGAAATTAATTGAAAATTTAGGAAGCTGGGACCTCAACTTTTTAAGGATTTTAAAATGTAGCCTGTCAGATTGCGCGTTGTGGGGTGGCACAAACCATGGATGGTATGGCTCAGTGAGCCCATTTTCCAATGCCAGCTGGTATGCTCCTGGATTGGTGAAATACTTAATAAAGCCATTTGGATGCCAAATTTACTCAGCCTAATTTTTCCAATGTAGGTTTGTACTGATAACGTATTATGGTACAGAGAAATACAACAAGACAAACAATACAAAATGTCCCAGCATGAAATAGATCACTTTATATACAATCCCATGGGGAAGTGGAATACAAAGGAAGATTAAAGGGGAAGAAGGAACAGCATAAAAATCCTGACCATGACAAAAGACTCCTTCTTGTATTTCTAAATGGATATTCAGGGTATCAAAACCCTAAGCTATGTACATACTTTTAGATATATATTTTTATTGATTTCACAGGGGAAGGGAGAGGGAGAAAGAGTTAGAACCATCAATGGTGAGAGAGAATCATTGATTGCCTGCCTTCTACAAGACATCTACTGGGCTAAGAGCCCACAACATGGGCATGTCCCGGCCTGGGAATTGAACCCTGACCTCCTGGTTCACAGGTCGAAACTCATCCACTGAGACAAGCAGGCCAGGCTTTGGCTCTTCTTTATTCAGAATCTTCCTTTTGACATTCGTGTGCTCCAGCTGCCCTGTATCCAGCCTGCCTGACAGCTGTGCAGATTGGTGGACTCTAGGGTACATTCTAGTAGTAAGGAACCTACTATGTGTGCCTTACTCTCCCCGCTTGCTTTCTGATGGCCTAGAGACCCTGCCCATAGTGCCTTCATGTACAAGATGCCTGTGCACCAGCAGTCACCTCCTATCCAGGCCCCTTCTGTGCACATCTTCACAGATGTGGTCTCTATCTAAGCTTTCTAAGCCTCATTGCCTTAATATTATGCTTTTATGAATATTTTGATGGAAAAATCCAGATTCCAATAAAGAATTTTTCTAGATTTATCATTGTGGTCTCCAGAACAAATAAAGCGTCAAGTGCAGGACACTTAGTTTTAGAGGCAACATGCAGCAATGAGTTTTCTTTTGTTGTGTCTTAATATGGTGGGTTTTTAAAATTAATTCTTTAGAGAGAGGTGAATGGAGAGAGACAGACACAGAAGCATGCATTCATGTTAGAGAGAAACAATGTTGGATGCCTGGGGACTGAACCTGCAATCTGGACATGTGCCCTGGCCAGAAATCAAATCGGTGAACTTTCTGGTGCACAAGACAATGCCCAGACACACTGGCCAGGGTGCACTGACTTTTATTTTCTTCCTTATCTTGCATCTGGTGGTTAATAAATACCATCAATGCTAATAACAGTGGGCAATTCCAGAGGAGGACATGATGACAAGAGCTTTACATAAGTTGGCCCCACAGGTGAATCTCCCCACAAGGTAATGGGCACGATCTCTATGTGTGGAGGAATTAACACCCAGACCATGGGATGTTTTGCCTATGCCCTTCCTCCCTCAGAACCTGCCCATTTGTGTACTTTTCCTCAAATTCCAGAGGTTCTGATTCCCATTATGGACACTATTTCCTGTGAAGGTGGGGATGGCAAGACAAGGTGCATGTCAGAGGGACAGGGAGCGGGAGACAGAATAGGAGAGAGAGAGGAAGAGAAAGAGAGTGTTTGCTGTAAGAGATACACATTTTCTGACCAATGTTCTCTAATCCTCTTTTTGGGGGGAGTGGGGAGCTCACCGACTGTTACAGAGACTTCAGCATTTTCTCTTCCCACTAGAAGAAGCAGAGTGTGCCTGGCCAGTGTGGCTCAGTAGGCCTATGAACCAAGAGGACATAGTTCAATTCTCAGTTGGCGCAGGGGCCAGAGTTTACATCTGGATCCCCAGGTGGATGTGCAGGAGAAAGCCAACCAATGATTTTGTCTCATTATTGATGTTTTATCCATCTCTCCCTCTCCCTTCCTCTCTGAAATCAATAAGAAATGTACTTAAGAAATGGGAAAATGAGCTCCTACACTGATGGGCCCAAGGTAAAAGAGTGGAAGGTAGAAGAAAAAGAAAGGAACAGCAATAAAAAGAGAACGAAGGGCCAGGTGCTGTATGTGACAAGCTAGGAAGCTGCTGACACCCAGCAGAGAGCAGCAAGCACATGAGTGGCTGGCACTGAATGAGAGGCAGTAGAAGGAGAAAAACCAGGACTGACTTCCTCACATTTAGGGAGACATACAGGCAAATGGAGCCCTGCCCCTGGGCCTGGATGTGTGGCCTTCTCCCTAGGTGGTCCTCTGGCAGGCGACTCAGTGAGCAAACTGAGACAGCCTAGGGCCAGAATGAGGTGGCAGGTGGGCAGGGAGCCTGTTCCATGCTGAGCAGCTAACTGTCCATTGACTGTGGGATCCAACAGCACACTAGGACATCTCCCTTTCACTTGGTTGTATTGCCCCTCAGGGTGGCCCTCCATACCCCCATCTCCCCGGTGTGACCTTCACCTGTGTCCACTTAAATGCTCTCTGGGAGCTGGCTTGGGGTTGTCCACTCTTCAGACCAGGGGCCTGTCACTGGCTGAGAGTTGCTTTACCACCTCCTTGATTGATGGGAAGGAGGATCATGAGGGGAAAGTCTTCGAACATTAGACCATCCTCCACAAAAGGATGTTCTATTCTTAGGACGGGACACAGAACAAAGCAGAGGTTTATGCCAGCTTAGTATTTTGCTGAAAAGAATGTAAATGTGTTTATAGGCCACAGGAACTTGAATTCGAGAAGGGGCTTGATCCAGTGGAATGACAGGCATAGACTTGTGAGGCCAGGGCTCTGGCTCCCTGGCAGGCTGATGTCCCTTTGAATACTGGGGGCCTGACTTGTGCACAGGGAAGCCCTACCATGGAGCGGCCACAGGCCAGTGGGGAGGAGTGTTTGAGTCCAGGGCCTGGACTAGTTACCCGTGACGGCCCCAGACAAGTTGTACCTCCGTGGTGCTCACTGGAAACCACTTGTTCCAGTCCCTGCGGATGCACCTTGTGTGCGTTGACCCACTAACAGAGAGACAGAGAGGCACAGCATTTCTGTAGGCCCTTCTGTCCCCCCTGCACTGTGATGCCCAAACAACTCTCATATTCCAGGCAGAGGGTCCACGTGACAGACTACAGCAGTGGTGTTGACCAGAAAATTCCAGACTGGCTGATGAGGTTTGTGGAAGAGGTTCAAACTGTAATGAGGTCAGCAGTTGAGTCTAGACTTGGTATCATGGGCTGAAAGCCTGAGTGGTGCCACCTGGGGGCTGAGATTTTCTCTTTAACACAAACATTACACGCACCAGGCAGAAATTGGAAAATTGTAGGAGCCCAAACTCAGGCAGCCACTATGAGATCCCAGTGTCCAGGAGATACAAGGAGGCAGGAGGGACCACTTAGAATGACCTAGAAACGAAGCCTGAGCGAACATGCCTTCTTCATGAGCAACAAACACTCCTCTATCCACCCCCCAAATGCAGATCCTGCATTCCCTGGACATGTGCTGTGGCACTGGGGGCAGGAGAACTTCATGCCCAGTATTGGACTGGCCCCGCCGACTCCCAGCACCCACACATGAATTTGGGGGATGTTTTCACCACATCCTGGTCACCTGCCACCTGCTCTCATCATGGCCCTCACTTATGTACAGGACACAGTAGCCTCTCAGCCCATGAGTAGGGCCATCCTGTGCAACCTCCTTCTCCAGTCACAAAATTCCTAGTGCGATCCCAGGTCATCTGCCCTTGTGACCTTTTTTTTGAAGGAAGGGAGTCCTTAGAATGTGCTCCAAGTCTGGGACCCTCTTTATGCATCCCTGGAATGTCAGTCAGCCAATCAGGAACCTGATTCTGGGGACACCTACTGACAACAGAAATCAGGAGTTCTCCCCAATTCTTCTGAGCTGTTTTGGAGAACATGACAAGCTACAGTGTACAGAAGGAAAATCAACATCCCAGCTGCCTTTCTGGATCCAAAGAGGCACCAGAGAGGAAGGCGGATGCCCTTCCTGGGTTCCACAGCAAGCCCTGCCTCTGTGGGCCTTCAGAGGCCCTGGGGACCAGTCCCCATGCATGGGCTTTCCCATCGTCCGCTCTCTTAACCCAGCCTTCGAGCAGACAGCCTTCCACCTGGCTTCTTTCCCTCTGCAGTCAGACGTCTTCCTACCCTCACGTATTTTGTCCTCTGTGCCTTTTTCAAACCCACAAGTCTCTGCTGGCACTACCTGCCCTGCCTGTGCCCAACAAGACCTGGTTTCACTTCAGAGCTAATGACATCTACACCTAAACAAGGGATTGCCCCTCTTTCTTGCTCCCCAAGGAGAACATGCCTCACGTCCAAGACATGCCTGGGTCTAGCCGTTTAATGCCAACAGCAGCGCTTCTAGAGGCACAGGGGAGGTGCATGACGAAGAGCACTCACTCTGGGCTAGAGCGACAGGGCAGAAAATGGCCCAGAGAATCCCATGAGGAACCCAGAATGGGGGACAAAAGGGAAATGGCAGCAGAGCATTGGCCAGTCTTGCTGAATCTGAGATCTGCATCCCTTAAATATCAGAGACATAATCTACCAGATTATGCAGACCGCGGTGGTGGCGGGAGGGGTTGGGGTGCAGGGGTGGCCTGGTGTAGATGAGGTGCCAGTGACATTCCCAGATCCCAACCCCAAAGGCACTGGGTCATTCCAATAGAGAGTGCATGGCAAGGTGGGGAGAATGGCACACACCGATCCTGGACACAAAGAAGAGGAGAGGGCTAGAGGGAAAGGGAGGGCCCAACCATGGCATTCAGGCCTGCAGAGGGATGCTTCTGGTGAAGATTGCACTTCTACCTCATCAGATGGTAAGAATTATGCTTCTGACCAGAGAAGGAGAGAATGGTTCCTGCTACTGCATCCCTGTCATCCACTGACCCTAAATCTCCAACTCTAAGCCAGAGGAAGACTATTGTGGCTGAGAGGAAAACCAGATGCTATAGGCTGTACAGCCCGTTCCACTGCTGATTGTTCCCCTGGGGACGGTTCCATAAGCCTCAGGGTCACAGAAGGTCTGTCTCCATACTTGACAGAAAATCCCTCTATGCCCTATGTGAAGGCTGGCAGGACACACTGGCACAGAGTGGACATCTTCTCAGGGATGTCCATCGGTCAGCTGATCCTCATCTGCCAAAGCCAGACACCTCTCCTCACTCTTCAATCCTTGATTTACTCCAAAAAATTTACTGAGTGCCTAAGGGTACATCCACTATTATTCTGGGTGATCAGCTGGGACACCTCATGAGAATTTCATGGTCTTCCTCGGAGTATCTCTGAGGCATGAAACCTCACTCGATTGAGGAGACAAACAAACAAAACAACTGAACTGGAAAATGAGTAAATCATAGACAAGTCTTGCTTTGCACTGTAGAGCAACCCACACAGAATGGTACCTCCAGCTAATACCCTGCCCAGCAATCCTAATAACCATAGGAAAAGTTGTTATTTTTCAATGGCTATTACAGAGTTATGTCACAACATTAAAAAAAAACTCTGTTATAAACATAACATACATGTAAATAAATAAAGTAGTAAAATCACTACTTAGCACCCTGTGATTTTAACTGTTTGAGAATTAAAAACTGACATGCGCCTTTGCAAACTATTTCCTGAGTAGTTTAAACATGGCTTGCGGGTCTTCTGCTCATACAACTTTCCACACAGAGTGAGAGTCTTTTCCATGCCCTGGCCAACTGTCACATTGCTTTCTACATTTGGATAAGCTTCCAAGGTCCCATCCTTCCTGCTGCCTACGTGGGCACGTGTCTCTGGGAGAGTTCCTTTAGTGTGAAGCTCTTTGGCCTCATGGCTTGCCCTGGGACCTCTCCATCCTTTTTTTGGTCACAACCATGTTTCTCATTTACACTTCTCTGGGAGCTGGCCATTGAACCTGAAGCTGGGTTCTGAGTCATGATGATGAGTAAAAGTAATTCCTCATGTTTGGAAGAATGTAAAAAATTACAGAAGCATTCCACTTTCCAAGTCTCATTACTTCTCTCTCCAGACAAGAGACCTTGGAAGGGGCCATCAATTGACTTCCTTCTCCATGTTCAGTATCTGAGGCCTGAATCAGTCGCCTGCACTCCTATCTCTGAGTGGGTCATGGGACGGTGACACAAGAACAAGGCCCTGGTTCCTGGTGTAAGGCTCCCATGTCCATCACCTGGGCCAGCCTGATGGGAGTGTGCCTAGAGAAGTCACCGGAGAATGGGAACATGCCACTCTATGTGTGGCAGCGGTGGACACGATCAGGGTCATGGGCAGACAGCGGGAGTGTCCATTTAGGTGACAATCACTAACCGCAATCCAAGTTCTCAGCAGGTCTGTGCTCAGTCTTGGTCTATAGACCCAGCCAGTTCTTCCAGTCAGATGGGGGAGGGGAAAACATGTTGGAAGAAATAACGACAGAAAACTTCCCTTTTACAGGCCAGAAAATAACTATGCAAGTTCAAGAACCACACACAGTCACAAATAAGATGAACCCAAAAAGACCAACACCAAGCCACATCATAATTAAACATCAATGCAAAAGTAAGAATCATAAAGGTTGACAGACAGAGACAGAAAGTTACCTACAAGGCATCTCCCATTAGAATATCAACAGATTTCTCAACAGAAACACACCAGGCCTGAAGGGAATGGAATGAAATATACAAAGTGATGTAAAACAAGGGGCTGAATCCACACCCAGCAAGGCTATAATTCAAAATTGAAGAACTAATAAGGAAATTTACAGACAAAAAAGGGCTATGAGTGTTTATTACCACCAAGTCAGCAATGCAAGAAATGCTAGAGGGATGGAAGTAAAAAGAAGAAACAGAAAGGCAAGAAGAAGCACACACATTAAGAATAAATATGACAAACAAGTACTTACAATAATAACATTAAAGGTAAATGGATTCAGTGCTCCAATCAAGACATAAGGCAGCTGAATGCATAAGGAAACAAAACCCATATTTTGCAGTCTGCAAGAGACTCACCTCTGAGCAAAGGATTCACACAGATAGTGAAAGAGGGAAAAATAAATTTTCAACAAATGGAAATGAGAAAAAAGCTGGGGTGGCAATGCTTATATCGGAACAAAATAGAACTCTAATGAAGGTCATAGCAAGGGATAAGGAAGGCCACTACACAATACTAAAAGGAGCAAATCAACAAGAGGATATAACTCTGGTAAACATATATGCACCCAGTACAGGAGTGCCCAAATACAAAAAACAACTTCTGGAAGGTATCAAGGGATAGATAGATAGCAATAGTATCAAAGTAGGGTACTTCAATACCTCACTGACACCACTGGACAAATCCTCTACACAAAAAACCTCCAAACAAACAGCAATCCTAAATGACTCTCCAGTTCAGATGGACTTGACATCTCCAGAACATTTCATCCCAAAGCTACCAAATATACATTCTTCTCCAGTGCACACGGGACATTTTCAAAGATAGGCCACATATTAGGACACAGGCAAAGTCTCTTCAAATTCAGGAGGATAGAAAATGTAATAAGCATCTTCTCAGGTCACAATGGCATAAAACTAGAAATCAAGTGCAATAAAAACAATGAAAAAAATCAAACACTTGGAGGCTAAATAGCATGCTACTAAACTATGGTTGGGTTACCAAAGAGATCAAAGAAGAAATGAAAAGCATCCTGGAAACAAATGACAATGAAAACACACAATCCTAAAATCTATGGGACACAATGAAAGCAGTCCTGCGAGGGAAGGTCACAACTCTACAGGCCTAGCTTAGAAAACAGGAAAAAAAATGGTAATAAATTAAGTAATCTTCAACTTAAATAATTAGAAAAAGTGCAACAATAAAAGACCATATTACCAAAAAAGAAAGAGATAATAAAGATCAGAGCAGAAATAAAAGCCATAGAGACCAAAAAAATAATACAAAAGATCATGAAAGCAAGAGCTGGTTCTTTGAAAAAAAGAAAAAAAAAATTGATGAACCTCTAGGGAGGCTCACCAAGAAACTAAGAAAGGGGACCCAAATAAACAAAATCAGAAATGGAAGAGTTGAAGTAACAAATAACCCGGCAGATATACAAAGGATTGTAAAAACTATAAGAACTCTACTCCAACAATTGGAAAACCTGGACAAAATGGACACATTTCTAGACAAATACAAGCTTCCAATACTCAATCAGAAAGAAGCAAAAAACTGAACAGGCCGATAACTACTGATAAAATTGAAACAGTAATCAAAAAGCTTCCAAAAAACAAAATCCCTGGACCAGATGGCTTCACAAGGGAGTTTTTCCAAACATTCAAAGAAGAACTAAAACCAATCTTTCTCACACTATTTCAAATAATTCAAGAGGACGGCATACTTCCAAGCTCTTTTCATAAAGCCAGCATTACCATAATCCCCAAGCCAGAAAAAGAGACCACAAAGAAAGGGACTTACAGGCCAATATTCCAGATGAACATTGATGCTGCAATCCTCAACTAAATTCTACAAACCGGATACAACATTACATTAGAAAGATCATACACCATGACCAAGTGGATTTATTCCAGGGATTCAAGGATGGTACAATATCCACAAATCAATGCACATGAAACATCACATAAACAAATTGAGAGAGAAAAACCACACAGTCATATCATCCGGTGCAGAAAAAGCATTTGACCAAGTGCAACAGCCTTTTCTGATAAAAACACTCAGCAAAGTAGGAATAGAAGAATCATCCACATAATAAAAGCCTTATATGACAAACCTACAGCCAACATCATACTCAATGGGCAAAAACTAAAACCATTTCCCTCTAGAACAGGAACAAGAGAGGGAAACCCACTTTCACCACTCCTGTTCAACACAGTACTGGAAGTCCTGGTCACAGTGATCACACAAGAAAAGGAAAGAAATGGTTCCCAAATTGGAAAAGAAGAAGTAAATTGCCATTATTTGAAGATGACATGATACTGTACATAGAAAACCACAAACACTCCTTCAAAAATTTAGTAAACTTAATAAATGAATTCGGCAATGTAGCAGACTACAAAATTAACACCAAGAAATATATGGCATTTTTATACACCAATAATGAACTTACAGAAAAGGAGATTAAAAAAAGAATCCCATTCATCATCCCACCAAAAAAATTAAGATAACTGGGAATAAACTTACCTAAGGAGGTAAAAGACCTCCACTGAGAAAACTAGAAGATGTTGAAAAAAAGAGATAGAGGAAGACATAAACAGATGGAAGAACATACCTTGTTCATGGATTGGTAGAAACAACATCATTAAAATGGCTATACTACCCAAAGCAATCTATACATTCAATGCACTCCGCATTAAAATACCAACAGCATATTTCACAGACCTAGAATGAACTCTCCAAAAATCCATCTGGAATAACAAAAAAGATCACGAATAGTGGCAGCAATCTTGAGTAAGAAGAACAAAGTAGGAGGGATCTCAATACCAGATATCAAGCTGTATTACAAAGCTACTGTGTTCAAAACTGCCTGACACTGGCACAAGAATAGACATATAGGCCAATGGAATTGAATAGAGAACCCAGAAACCAATTCAAACAACCAAGCTCAATTAATATTTGACAAAGGAAGCAAAAACATACAATGGGGATAAGACAGTCTCTTCAATATATGGTGCCGGGAAATTTGGTCAGACAAATGCAAAAATTAAACTAGGCCACCAACTGACACCATGCATAAAAATAAGCTCAAAATGGATAAATAACTTGAACATAGAGCTGGAAACCATAAAAATAGTAGAGGAATCCATAGGCAGCAGAGTCTCAGATACATGCGGAAGCAATATCTTCACAGACACAGCTCCTGGGGCAATGGAAAATAAAGTTAAAATGAACAAATGGGAAGACATCAAAATAAAAAGCTTCTTCATAGCAAAAGAAACCATCAACAAGGCAACAACAAAGCCCACTGCATGGGAGAACATATTTGCCAATGTTCTCTCTGATAAGGGTTTCATCTACAACATTTATAGGGAACACATACTACTTAACAAAAGGAAGATAAACAACCCAATCACAAAAATGGGCAACGGACCTAAATAGATACTTTTCCAGAGAGGACAAAAGGAAGGCCAAGGGACACATGAAAACATGGTCAGAGTCACTAATCATCTGAGAGATACAAATCAAAAGGACAATGAGATACCACCTAACAGCTGTCAGAATGGCTATCATCAACAAAGGGCGAGTGCTGGTGAGGATGGGGAGAAAAAGGAACCCTCCTTCACTGCTGGTGTGAATGCAGACTGGTGCAGCCACTATGGAGAAGAGTATGGAGTTTCCTCAAAAAACTAAAAACGGAACTCCCATTTGACGCACTGATCCCACTTCTAGGAATATATCCCAG
This sequence comes from Myotis nattereri, assembly GCF_964212035.1. Lineage (NCBI taxonomy): Eukaryota > Metazoa > Chordata > Mammalia > Chiroptera > Vespertilionidae > Myotis > Myotis nattereri. The sequence goes on along the minus strand of NC_138094.1, from coordinate 21,362,706 downwards.
GAACCTAGAATTACCAATCTGAAAGGATGCATGCTCCTCTATGTTCACTGCAGCACAATTTACAATAGCTAAGATTTGGAAACAGCTTAAGTGCTGGTCAGCAGATGAGTGGGTTAAAAAGCCCTGGTATATCTACATAGTGGAATAGTATGCTACATCAGAGCAAAAGCTGGCCCAGTATAAAACAAAAAGGAGCGGTTGGGAGCTTCAGTCACCCGCCAGCCTGAACACAACCCTCAGCCCCTCACCCAGACTGGCCAGGAACCCCAGTGGGGACCCCCACCCTGAAGGGTGTGTGACCAGCTGCAAACAGCCATCATCCCTTCACCCAGGCTGGCCAGGCACCCCAGTGGGGATCCCCATCCTGATCCAGGACAGCCTTCAGGGCAAACCAGCCGGCCCCCACCCGGGCACCAGGCCTCTATCCTATATAGCAAAAGGGTAATATGCCTCCCAGCACTGGGATCAGTGTGACAGGGCAGAGCGCCCAAACCCCCTGATCGCCCCGCAGCTCTTTGTGTGACAGGAGGCGTGGCCACAACCTCCCTATCTGCCCTGCTCTGTTCATGACAGTGGAAGGCGCCCCAACCCCCTGATCAACCCTGCTCTGTGCCTGATAGGGGGGAGCTCCCCAACCCCCTGATTGGCCCTGCTCTGTGTGTGACAGGGGGGAGCTCCCCAACCCCCTGATGGGCCCTGCTCTGTGCATGACAGCGTATGGAGCCCCATATGGAGCCCCTCTGTGTGGGATGCAGCACTCCAACCCCCCTTCTCTGTGTGTGATGGGGTAGAGCCATAACTTCCCCATTGACTCTGCCATGAGTGTGACAGGATGTGGTACCCCAACCCCCTAATCCGCCCTGCTCTGTGTGTGACAGAGGTCGGTGCCCCAACTCCCCTATCTGCCCTACTCTGTGAGTGACAGGGGGGAGCTCCTCAAACCCCTCATGGGCCTTTTCTGTGCATTACAGGGGGAAGCTTTCCAAACCCCTGATGGGCCCTGCTCTGTGCGTGACAGAGGGGAGCTCCCCAACCCCCTGATGGGCCCTGCTCTGTGCGTGACAGGGTATGGAGCCCCAACCCCCCTGATGGGCCCTGCTCTGTGTGTGACATGGGGTGGCTCCACAACCTCCCCATCGACGCTGCCTTGAGTGTGACAGGGGGCGGTGCCCCAATCCCCCAATCGGACATACCCTGAGCATGACTGAGGGTGGTATCGCAACCTCACAATCCACCCTGCTCTGTGCATGACAGGGTGCGGTGCCCCAACTCCCCAATCAGCCTTGCTCTGAGCCCGACCAGGGGCTGCACCTAGGGATTGGGCCAGCCCTCTGCCACCCGGGGGCAGGCCTAAGCCTGCAGGTCATTATCTCCCAAGGGGTCCCAGACTGTGAGAGGGCACAAGCCAGGCTGAGGGACCACCCCCCACCCCCCAGTGCACAAATTTTTGTGCACTGGGCCTCTAGTTCAAGTATAAGGGGCTTTCAAAGTTGCGGAGGGAGGTATGAGAGGAAATCAGGGGGAGATGTGACTTCAGTAGAGTCACAAGATGCAATATTCCTGGCTTTTAATGATAAAGGAAGCGGTCACCAGTCACAGAATATGGGTGGTCTCCAGAAGCTGGAAAGAAAGTCTCCCCAAGAGCCTCCAGAAGAGAATGCAGCCTCCTGATACCTGGATTGCAGCCTGGTGAGCCTCACATCAGACTTCTGTGCTAATAACTGTAACACATTTGCATTGTTTCAGGCCACTAAATTTGTGATAATTTTTTACAGCAGCAGTAGATAACTAACACACATGTCAAAGCTTAAAAAAAGCCTTGCAGGCATGAGGAAAAAATATTTAAAGAAGTGTCAGCAAAAAGGTAAAAGAAAGTGAGGATAGAGGGAGTTCATTTACTATGGCACATGGATTGTAAAACTTTGTCAGAAAGGTTGGTCTGAGCACAATGCTGCATCAACGTGGAGCTACTTACAGCAATATGGAGAAAGAGTATGGAAAAGAACAGCGTTGTGTTTTTTTCCAGCCTGATTCCCTAACACTGAGACCAGGATATAATAAGTGCTCAATGTTTGCAGAATGCAGCTGCAAGGAGGGGACTGTAATTTAGACAGTATAAGATGACCCTGAGATTAGGGCAGAGGTAATGCTGGCATGAAAGGCAGGGTGGGATTGACTAGCTCAGTTGAGGACCTTTGAGGGCATGGAGGAAAGGGGTGGTCTCAGGCCTGAGAGCTGAAGTCTGTGTTTGAACAATTATCACCACCTTTTTGAGAACCGGCTGAAGTTGTTAAGGTCCTTACATAAAGCAATCCTCATTACAAGGGACAGGGCCTGTTGCCTAAAGGTAGGGGAGCCCTGACTGGCTCCTGTGGGGAAGATAGCATCTGTCTCGAGTAGCTAGGGTGACTTTGTTAGGGGCAGAAATAGAACATTCAAGACTAGCTATCCTATATAATAAAAGGTTAATATGCAAATCAACGAAAAGGTGGAACAACAAGTTGCTATGACATGCACTGACCCCAGGGAGCAAATGCTCAATGCAGGAGCTGCTCTCTGGGGGTCAGTGCACTCCCACAGAGGGAGCACTGCTTGGCCAGAAGCCGGGCTCATGGCTGGCAAGTGCAGTGGCAGTGGCGGGAGCCTCTCCTGACTCCATGGCAGTGCTAAGGATGTCTGACTGATGGTTTAGGTCCACTCCCCAAGAGCTCCCGGACTGTGAGCGGGTGCAGGCCAGGCTGAGGGACCCCTCACCCCTGAGTGCCCAAATTTCGTGCACCAGACCTCTAGTTAATTATAAAAAACATTAATCATGTTCTGCTCACTGTGATTGTTTTGTCCTGATTGAAGAAGGCACATTCTAACCTGGCTGGGAGTTGCAAGCAGGACCTAGGACCTCACTTGGAAATACGGCCCATCCTCCACATCCAGTGATGCCTTCCCCAGGATATAAGTGACACATTTTCCCATGGAACTCTGAATTAGTACCTTTCCCTCTAACTTTCTTCAAATTAAGAGAATCTATGGAGTTCCCTATACTGCACAGTTTTAATGAAAGAAAATAAGACTTTCTAAGAGCATCAAATACATTTTTTTTATTTATAAACATATATACTCCTCTCTCTCTCTCTCTCTCTCTCTCTCTCTCTCTCTCTTCCTCTTTAAAATATATTCTTACTGATTCAGAGAGGAAGGGAGAGGGAGGGAGATAAAAACATCAATGATGAGAGAGAATCGTTGGTCGGCTGCCTCCTACACACCCCGTATAAGGGATCAGGCCAAAACCTAGACATGTGGCCTGACCTGGAAACAAACTGTGACTTCCTGGTTCATAGGTTGATGTTAACCCACTGAGTCACACTGGCCGGGCTCAATTCTTATTTATAAATTCATTCCAAGGACATATACAGCTTGAAAAGCTTTGAAAGCAGTTTTAAAAAAAACAACAACTAGCTTTTAAGTAGCAAGAAAACAGTTATAGAAGAAAGTTTAAATTAAAAGAAAAAATAATTGTTTTACTTTATTCAAGAGTGGGAACATCCTCCATGAAAATGTGTACCTTGACTGAGGATGGCTGGGTGGCCTTATCACACCTTAGGAAATCAAATGCTTTTTACAATGACAAGAAAGAGAGTTTCATCTAATTTCTCTCCCAGGGTAGATGTCTGTCAACAGAAGGTGGACATGAATAAAAGGAGGGGCTTGCACAATCAATCAGGAAATCAGCAATCTATGAGTAATCCAGAACCCAGTATTTATCTCCTCTGCCACACACCCTCCTTCCCAGCCAGTGAGCAAGACAATTACTCTCAAGTCAAGCTAAGTGAACCCCCACTCACAGTGGCCCAATGCTGACATACAAAGCATACAAATAATTCTCACTCTGGCATAAAAGTGACAACTTTCTTGGAAGAAAAGCAGATACTGTAAATTTCTCAAAGTCTTCCTGAAACATTTTCTAAAGTAATTTTTACTTCTTTAGAAAAAAATGCATACCTGGCAAACCATCTGTAATAAAAGGCCCATTCTATAAAACCTTACCTGATCCTACTCATATCTGCAATCATAATCATATCTACAGACAAATATATCTATACTAAGAAAAGAGCAATATGCTAATTAGACTGGGAGACCTTCCAGGAGACCTTCCAGATGTTCTTCTGGACAAAGCCATGGTGATGGGGCCAAGGTAGAGGCGGTTAGAGGCCAAGAGGGGAGGGCAGTTGTGAGTGATCAGGCTGGTGGGGGGCGGGGCTGTTGGGGGTAAGCAGATCAGCAGGGGGGCCATGTGGGGGCAAGCAGGCCGTCAGAGGGGGTCAGTTGGAGGTGATCAGGATAGCGGGGGTGGGGGGCAGTTTGGAGTGAGCAGGCCAGCAGGGGACAGTTGGGGATGAGCAGGCCAGTGGGAAGGGAAGGAGGGACAAGCAGGCCAGCAGGGGGGGAAGTTTGTGGTGATCAGGCTCATGGGGGTCATGTGGGTGCAAGCAGGCCAGCAGCGGGGGGCGAGGGGAGGTCAGTTGGGGTCGAGCAGGCCGGCAGGCAGAGTGATTAGAGGCAACGAGGCAGGCAGGCAGGCAGGTGAGCGGTTAGGAGCCAGCAGTCCCAGATTGTGAGAAGGATGTGTGACTGCTGTAAACTGGCAGTAGGACATCCTTCGAGGGGTCCCAAATTGGAGAGGGTGCAGGCCAGGCTGAGGAACACACTGTCCCCCGTGCATGAATTTCATGCACCGGGCCACTAGTAAAAATATAAACAAACAGATAAAAACAAAGATAACATGCTAAAGACCACAAATTTATTATATGGCAAAAGTCAAGATTCAAAAATATCTCCCCTACTAGCAGAATTAGGTGGGAAATTAACAAAGTAGAATTTAATAGGATGCAAAATAAAGTCTCGTACTAGGGCTTTAAAAAAAAAAACCTGCACAACAGGATAACCTAGTTTAAGACCAGTGCATCTACAAAAACACATTTTCGTTTATTGCAAGCTCAACAAGAGGCAGCAGTCTGAAACAGTGGTCCCAAAAAGCTAATGCAATTCTAAGTTGCATTAAGAGAAGACAATGTCCTCTTCACAAATAATATCATCCTGGGGACCATACTCAGTTCTGGGAATCACATTTTAAAAGAATCAATAACTGAACTGTGTGTTGGGAGAAGGGTGGGATCTAGCCTAGGGAATATTCTGCACAAAAGCTAGTGAAGGAACTGGGGATGTTTAAACTGTTTTATTTTGTTTTTCATCTCATCTGTAAAGAGGATATGCTGCATAATGGAAAAGGGAGTGGACTAGGAATGGCAAATGGGTTTCCTTTCCTGAGCCAGTTCTAATCAACTGGTAGTGACTCCCAGGACCTGGTGCTGAGAAAGATTCTGAGAGTAGAAAGGAGGGAGTGAGGGCAGAGAGAGAGACACCAACTGGTTGCCTCCCACATTATCCCAATCTGGGGATTAGGGGAGTAGAGGAGCAAACTGCAACCAAAGCAGGTACCTCTGACTGGGAATTGAACCCAGGACCCTTGGGTATGCTGCAATTCTCTAACCACTGAACAACACCCGCAAGGCTTCAGTGCATCTTAGTTCTTATACCATTCTCTGGCTATGGTTTTATTACCGTGTTAACATAAGAAACATTCAAACCTGTAAAGAATTTTGTGTCTATTTGAGCAAACTGTCGACAAGTGCCTGGAAGCAGTACCTCAATGGATTGGGAAAGTGCTCTGGAGAGTGGTGGGTTTTCGTCTATTTTTATACATTACAACCAAAGGAGGAGACATAGGTAGGTTACAAGAAATTCATTGGTGATAGATTAGAGAGGCGGGAGAAACCAAAGGGGTCTTGGGGGTGAGGGAGAGAACCTGTGGGACTGGATAAAAAATAAAATGATAGACACATACTTAGAAGGGTGTAGGATAGCCAACAGTCAACAATTAACATGAGAACAATGAAGGAATTAGTGGTAACTGTCTGGGAGCCCACGCACATTAGGTTGTGCCACAAGGGGCCCAGAAAAAGGGAAGTTACAAGTTACCCAGATATTTCAAGGGTATCCTAGCTAATAAAAGACAAAAGGGTAATGAACAGTACCTCCGCTATGCTTCCCATTGGCTAATCAGGGCGAGATGCAAATTAACTGCCAACAAAGATGGCGGTTAATTTGCATACATAGGCACAATGATGGGAGGCGAAAGGGGAAGGACAGAGGAAGCTGCCTGACGCTGACAGTGATCGGAAACCCAGGCAGCAGGCAAGAGCCGGGTGGCAGGGCAAAGGTGGAGAACCTGGGCCGCCTTTGCCCTGCATGAACTATGCAGCTGGGAGAGGGGTTTGCGGCCGCTGGGAGCAGGGCGGGAACTTCCCAGGGTTTGCATCAGGCAGCCGGGAGAGGGGCGAGAACTATGCAGCCAGGAGAGGGGCACCAGGTGGCTGGGAGCAGGGCGGGAACTTCCCTGGGTTTGCAGCAGGCAGCTGGGAGCGGGGCGGGAACTTCTGCCGCATTGTCATGGCAATGCGGCAGAAGTTCCCGCCTCGTAGCTGCTTGCTCATTCACTTACTCGCTCATTCATTCACTCATTCACTCACCCATTATTCACTCACTCACTCACTCACTCAGCAAACCCTCTCAGGTCCCTGGCACCAGGCCAGGCACTGAAGTTGAAGCAGGATAAGACAGAGCAATGTCCTCAAGATGTTAGTAATTCAGTAGGGCGAAGCAGGCACATGAACAAGGCAGTTGTACGCACAGATGCAGTGTACTGGTTTCAGTGAGAGCAGTAACTAATGCCGACTTTGTTCTCTTGATACAATGGGGCCTCGGGAGCCAGGCCGCCCCAAGCCTGTAGGCCTGTGCCTAGGCCAGGAGTGGCTGGGGTCCAGGAACATGACAGAAGGCGCAGGTCGGGCTGAGGGGTCTGACCCCACCCCTCACCCTCACCCCCGAGTGCACAAATTTTTGTGCACCGGGCTACTAGTCTATCTATATAAAAGACTAATATGCTAAGTGTCCTGCCGTCAGGGTAATACGTTATGTCGCAATGCCCAGCTTCCTCTCCCTAGCGACTAGCCTCCTAGAAGTTTCTTCAGCCCAGGAACACAAGTTGCTTTATAGCCAGGTAGAAACATTCACAGTTAACCAAATGTCTGTGAAGTATTTTCCTGTGCCTCATCTCATTTGATCCTCACACAAGTCGTGGAGTAGGTAGATCGGAGACTTGGTTGAATCCTATTTTCTTTTCATTAAACAGAAAATGAAGATTTAGAAAGTTTAGAAACTCGACCCAACTGAAAAGAATTGAGAAATGGTGGGCCCCCACCCCCCCCTCCACCCCCCTTCCCCAGCTCAAAAAGAAATAAAGAAAAGAAATGGTGGACCTTAAAAATGACTTCAGGTTTTTTCACTGCACAAAATATAGTCAAACACTGCTGCAAATTAAATATTTTACCCTTTGTTCTCCCTGCGTGATCTACAATAATAATGTGCTTCTTTGTGTTGATATTTACTGCTGTGTTGCTGACAATTACCTGAAAAGAAGTTGGAGTGCTTCACTGGGCTGGAAAAAGTTTAGCTAAATCAGAAAGCAGCTCTAATTAACAAGTTTGTTTTATATCTATAAAAGGCTAAGTTGACTCGCACATGGGTGATACATATAAAGCTCTCATTGGCAGCAATCACATGCATTTCAATCTGTCATTGTCGATCATGAATTTGGTTGACACTTCTATTATTGAGAAAGGGTGAACAGGGATATTAAAATATTTCTTCTAATTAATTTCCTTTCAATGTGCACAAATTCATGCACCAGGCCTCTAGTGTTATTATAGATGCAAAAAGACAGATAGGCTCAGTGAAGATACTGTCCTAGAATGTAACTACCCACTATTACTGCTTTTGGTTAAAGTTTAATTTCCGATCGTCCTTTGTGGTTACTTCAGGTCTTTGAGTTTGCAAGACCATCATACAGGCCTTCCCTGAGCTTGTCAGGTTACCATGTGGCCCCTTTCACCCACAGCATCTTGGTAAGCCAGCTTACCTTTATCTTCCTCGGTATGCACAAGAGTGGGTACTTGCCATGGCCTGTGTTGCTCGGTGGTTAGAGCATCAACCTGAGCAGCAGAGTCACCTATTGGATTCCTGGCCAAGGGCACATACCTGGGTTGCAAGCCCAAGCCCACAGTGGAGTGGAATGGGGGTGCTGCAGGAGGCAACCTATAGATGTCTCTTTTACATTGGTGTTTTTCTGACTCCCCCCCCCCTGCCACCCCCCCTTCCTTCCAGTCTCTAAAATCAATGGAAAATATGTCCTTACTCCTTGGGAGAGGTACAAAGAAAACCAAAAACCAAAAAACGATAAAAAGGTAGATACTTAAAGTTTAGCTCACTGATTTTCAACCAGTGACTTTTGCCTCTCCAAGAACATCAGGCAATGTCTGAGACATTCAGTAAGGTCAGAACTGGTAAGAGGCGCTGCATTTAGTGGGCAGAGAGGCCAGGGATGCTGCTAATCACCCGGCGGTGCACAAGACGGAGCTCCCTACAAAGGGTTTTCGGGTCCCAAAAGGCAACAGTGCCGCGGTTACTGCGTGACTTAATGAAAGGCAAAATAAGCAAAGCCCGAGCTGGCGGAGCTCGCTGGGTGCAATGCCTGGGCTGTGATGGGACCAGCTGGCCAGGGGATAGCCAGGTTGGGTCCAGCGCCCTAGGCCCAACAGGAGGAAGACACAGGGTTAACACCCAGATCCCGCAGGCCCCGGATGTGGTGCAGAGCACATGGCTTCTCCTCCAATCCCAGCTCTAGCCCAGAGGTCCTCGCGGGACTCGGAGGCCAAGCTCTCGCGAGAAGTGGGCGGAGCTTCCGGCGGTTGTTGGCATTGACTTGGCTGTAAAGCTCTGGGTTCCGGGATTCCTGGATTCCCGGATTCCCGTGCTGGGCTGGCTGGGTCTCGGGGAGAGGGCGGGATCGGCTGTGAGGCCCCCACCCGCCGCGAGGTGCCTCCACTTCCAGGGCCGCGGGTTTCACAGCCTCGCTCCGTATCTCTACTCTCCAGCCGCTGGTGAGAGTCGCGCCCGGTACACAACCCGCTCACTGTGGCAAGCCGAGGGGAGGAAATGTGTTTATCCGCCATTTCCTAGTTCGAGTGGGCGGGAGAGCCTTGAGGTATACCCGTTCCTCTTGATTCCCGGCCCGCGGTTGGGCTCTGAGGACAGGTGAGGAAAAAGTACCGGGAGCACACGTGAGGAGATGTAGCATCTTGTTTGTTTCCGTTAAAGCACCAACCCGGTGCGCGGGTGAGGAGGCGAACCTTCTTGCTTGTTGTCCTGCAAGCGCCGTCCCCGCTGGGCTTTCGTGCTTTCCCGCTTTCCCGCAGGTCAGCCACTGTTCCGTCTTCAGAAATTCCCGTGCCCTCTGCCTGCCTGGTAACCGTTGGCATCTTCTCTTCCAGCTCACCGTGCCCCCCAAATATGACGTGTTGAGTCAAGACGAACTACGCACAAAGCTGTCCCAGACCTTCAAGCGCCGAGGTATCCTGGACTCCCTCAAGGTGTCGGCTTGAGGCATATCTGTTCTGTAACTTTTACAAGTGGAAGCGGTGACAGGGAGTCCGCATTTAAACCCACTGGGTCTTGGTTTTAAAAATAATATGATATGCAGGTGGTATTGGGGAGTGACGCTTTTATGTTTTGTAGAACTCGTTATCCTGGAAAGCATTCTCAAACGGTTGAGAGTTTGCCCGGTCTTCATATTCAAATAGATTTATTGACTGACATTCAGGTAGGAGCGAGTAGCTGTATAAAATGAAAACATTTTAGCAACAAGGCAAGTTTTGTGAAACTGGTTTGTAGGTTCTTGAATTAATACGTGGTTTTGTAATAGTCATGTTTGGATGAAGGATATTGAGACAATATAATAAGCATTGTGTGCTGCTTACAGTACAATAGTCTGGAGAATGACAGCTTTTTTCTTTAAAATATAATGAAAGCTCTGAAGGTTTCACTTGGGCAGCACATACGTATAGTATGAATTAACAGCAAGGAGTAGGGTTACCTCAAATGTGTTTTCATTACTATATACAGTTAGACGTGTATTTTACACTTATCAGGGGAAATACTGAGTTTTTCCTTCTCCCCCCATTGTTTTCGTAACTTAAAAAACAAAACAGAACACTTTATACCTATCTGAAAAACCCATAAAAACATAGAGGAAGAGAGTCTTTTCTGATTCAGCTATTATTGGCACAGTGGTGTGTGTGTGTATTCTTAGTTCACTGTTGTATAGTGAGCATTTTCCTGTGACCCGAAAAGTTCCTTGAAACCCTCCATTTAAGTGTCCCATGATTGGATGTATGGGTAATTTATGTAGCAGTCCCTGGTGAATGTTTAATCTTGGCAGAGAATAATTTACTAATACACTTTACATGTAAAGTAACATCAGGAATAGAATTGGTTTAAATGTGTTTTCATTACTACATATATTTCAGAAGTATATCTGAAATATAAATGCTGAATAGGTTATAACCAGGTCTGTGCATCCTTCAGTTGCATTTCTCATTTTTGCCTAGGTTACGTGGCATTCTTACATTCTTGTATGACTTTATCTATATAGAAAAGGCTAATATGCAAAGTGTTTCCTTGGAGGTTAGCCCAGGAGACCGGGAATTCGATTGCTCGCTATGATGTGCGCTGACCATCGGGGGGTCGCACAGAAAATTGCAGGCAGCGAGCTGGTGTTGGCGGGGTACTGAGGGAGCAAGGAAAGGGGGAAGCAGGAACAGGGGAGGGGGGAACCGCGTGGTGGTGGTGCATGAGGGAGCAGGAAAGCAGGGAACCTGATCAGCCGTGATTGCCAGCCAGGCCTAGGGACCCTACCTATGCACTAATTTCTTGCATCAGGCCTTTAGTCCTGGAAAATAAAAGGCCATAAGCATTTTTTAAAAAATACATTTTATTGATTTTTTAAAGAGAGGAAGGAAGAAGGGTAGAGAGTCAGAAACATCGATAAGAGAGAAACATCGACCAGCTGCCTTCCGCACACCCCCTACCCAGGTACATGCCCTTGACCAGAATCGAACCTGGGACCTTTCAGTTCTCAGGCTGATGCTCTATCCACTGAGCCAAACCGGTTAGGGCCGTGGTCGCCAAACTGTGGCTCGCGAGCCACATGCTGCTCTTTGGCCCCTTGAGTGTGGCTCTTCCTAAGCCTTAGGAGTATCCTAATCTACACTAATAAAAGAGAACAATGGTAATTGGCATACGGCGATACCGTTTTTATTGGCTAATCAGGGCCATATGCAAATTAACTGCCAAGAAAGATTGGCCGTTAACTGCCAACAAGATGGCGGCTAACTTGCATATGTAGGCACAATGCAGGGAGGCGAAAGGGAAAGCAGGAAGAAGCCCCCTGCCACTGACAGTGGTCGGAAACCCAGGGGGAAGCTAAGAACTGGGGGGCAGGCCAAAGGCGGCCCTGGGGCCGCCTTTGGCCTGCCCCCCAGCCATGATCGGAGAATCAGGCGCCTTTGCCGCCCTGGCCAGTGATAGCAGGAAGTAGGGGTGGAGCCAGCAATGGGAGCTGGGCACGGTCAAAGCTGGTAGTCCCGGGAACTAGGGGTCCCTTGCCTGGGCCTAATGCGAAGCCCACGATCACGGCGCCCCCCGCTGCCACTGCAGGTCCCCGCTGCCCGGGACGGACGCCTAGGCCAGAGGCGTTAGGCCTGGGCAGGGGCGGAGCCTGCAACCGTGGGGAGCTGGGGTTCCCCTTCCCAGGCCTGACACCTCTGCCGGAGGCCTCAGGCTTGGTCAAGGGGCCGATCCGGTGATTTGTGATCAGAGGGTGATGAGGGTCAACTCCTCTGGCTGAGGCGTCAGGCCTGGGCGGGGGTTGGAGCAAGCGATCAGAGGGAGGTGGGGGTCCCCTGTCCAGGCATGATTCCTGGGCCAGAGGCCTCAGGCCTGGGCGGGGGCCAGAGCCAGTTATTGGGGGGCAATAGGGGTCCCCTGTCCAAGCCTGACACCTCTGGCAGAGGCGTCAGGCCTGGGCAAGGGACCGATCAGGCGATCGGAGGGTGATGGGGGTCAACGCCTGAGGGCTCCCAGTATGTGAGAGGGAGCTGGCTGGGCTGAGGGACACTCTCCCCCCACACACACACCCAGATCACGAATTTCGTGCACCGGGCCCCTAGTTACGTTACTAACAATGTACCTACCTATATAGTTTAAGTTTAAAAAGTTTGGCTCTCAAAAGAAACTTCAATCGTTGTACTGTTGATATTTGGCTCTGTTGACTAATGAGTTTGCTGACCACTGGGTTAGGGCAAAGCATTTTTTTAAGGCTCTTTGGCAGAGCATGTGTATTCTTCTCAGTATAAATGTCTTTTGTACTATAGGATTTTTGATGTGTAAGTACTGTTCTGAACTTGTAGTTATATACTCTTGTTCTTTTCAGGTGTAGGGTAGAAGATAGAGGTATAGCAACTCTATTTGTTTCCTGCTTTTATAGTATTGATATGAATACGTTGCGTGGATATAGGCAACATAGTCTTGAGCTCTGCTCAATTAATATGTTTCCAGATTATATGCAAAGTAGATTAGGACAATATTCAGTAGTTCAGTTAATTTAGAGGTTTTCTTAAAACTCAAAGGAAAACTAACACATTATAACCTTGAAGAAAATTACCCACTTTGAACCTAAGTTTTCATATTTATAAAATGTGGGAAAAATACTGTATTTCACAGTGCCTTGAGATGTAAATAATATATATGGAAGTGCATTTTTAAAAATATATTTTTATTGATTTCAGAGAGGAAGGGAGAGGGAGAGAGAGATAGAAAAATGAATGATGAGAGAGAATCATTGATCAGCTGCCTCCTGCACACCCTCAACTGGAGGTGGTGTCCTGCAACCTGGACATGTGCCCTTGACCAGAATCGAAACCAGCACCCAATATTTCTTCCAATATTATTTTCATATTCTTCATCAATCCACAGAGAGTTGAGGAAGCAACAGAATTTTCTCTTATACATGCTATCTGAATCAAAGACTGCTGAAATGGACTCATAGGGAAGATAGTTAGAGTCTTCATGTGTTCTGACTAAGCAGCAATTCACTTGGAAGCAGGTGAAAACAGCTTCTCTGGCCAGAATCCATGGGCTGCTTATCTCATAGAGTAAGACAAAGTGTGCAGCAGAGTAGTACTAACTTTTGGCCATGGATCTAAAACAACTCCCCCATCAGACCTGCCTTGAGTGTGACGGGGGGCGGTGCCCCAAACCCCCAATCGGCCCTACCCTGAGCATGACTGAGGGTGGCATCACAACCTCCCAATCCACCCTGCTTTGTGCATGACAGGGGGCGGCGCCCCAACTCCCAAATCAGCCCTGCTCTGAGCCGGACCAGGGACTGCACCTAGGGATTGGGCCTGCCCTCTGCCACCCGGGAGCAGGCCTAAATAAAACGATTCTAATAAAACGATTCTAATTTGTGTGGCAAATCTGTGTATTCCTAGTGCAGCAAACCTGAAAGTTTGTTCCCATTTGTTTTTTTTTGTTTTGTTTTTTTCTTTTTTGTCATTGAGCTAGACACAACTGAGAAAGCAGGTCATTCACGAATTGATGCACCCTGTATTGAGTGGAAGTCCTCCACCATTTCAGTGGAAGGGAGTTCCCTCTTCTTTTTAAAACATATTTTATTGATTTCAGAGAGGAAGGAAGAGGGAGAGAGAGAGAGAAATATCAATGATGAGAGAGAATCATTGATTGTCTGCTTCCCGCATGCCCCCCTACTGTGGATTGAGCCCACAACTTGGGCATGTGCCCTTGACTGGAATCGAACCCGGACCCGTCAGTCCCCAGGCCAACGCTCTATTCACTGAGCCAAGCCAGCCAGGGCAGGAGCACCCTCTTAATAGGCAGGTATACCTGTGTCCCACATGAGAAACCAGAGTCTGCAGAAGTGGGTAATTTGCTTAAGGTCACAGGATTTCAAGATGGCAACACAGGGCAGTAAATCTAGATCTCTAAAATGTGCTCTTTAGATAAGAGAAATAAAGAATACATTAATTTTTTTGAAACCTGTTTTAATCCTCAAGTATTAAAACATATGTTTACCACTTCTTAATTATTTTAACTGTATTCCTACACCATTGCCTTTGAACATATTAGTTACATTTTATCTTAAAGGCAGATATAGCAAACTTTCCATATATTTTTTAAATTGACTTAATATTTTAGAGCAGCTTCATAGCAAAATTGAACAGAACGGAGAGTTTCTGTATGTCTCCTCCTCCTTCATGCACAGCCTTCCCCATGATCAACATTTATACAGTCAATGAGCCTACATGGTGGCATCATTGTCACCTAAAATCCATAATTAACATTAGGGTGCACTCTTTATGTTGTCCCTATGTTTTAATTCTCTTTCTATTAGCTGTAGTTGTCCAAAAGTTTCTTATTCAGAAGTTTTAAGAAATCTTGAACAGTGTTAGTATTTGAAAAACTTGAAACTTAAATATGCTGTATTTAAGTTTGCCTGAGCATTAGTCAATTACATAGTTACTAGAGGCCGGATGCACAAAAATTTGTGCACTGGCGGGGGTGGGGGGTGTCCCTCAGCCCCACTTGTGTCCTCTCACAGTCTGGGACCCCTCGGGAGATTACGACCTGCTGGCTTAGGCCCACTCCCGGGTGGCAGAGGGCAGGCCCAATCCCTAGATGCCTGCACCGCAGCTCCTGGTCGGGCTCAGAGCAGGGCAGACAGGGGAGTTGGGGTGCCGCCCCCTGTCATGCACAGAGCAGGGCAGATCAGAAGGTTGCAATGCCACCTCCAGTCACGCTCAGGGTAGGGCCGATTGGGGGGTTGGGGCACTGCCCCCTGTCACGCTCAGAGCAGGGCCCATCAGGGGGGTTGGGGCTCCATACCCTGTCACACACAGAGCAGGGCCCATCAGGGGGTTAGGTAGCTCCCCCCTGTCATGCACAGAGCAGGGCCGATTGGGGGGTTGGGGAGCTCCCCCCATCATACACAGAGCAGGGCCGATCAGGGGGTTGTGATGCCACCCTCAGTAACGCTCAGGGTAGGGCCGATTGGGGGGTTGGGGTGCTGCCCCCTGTCACACTCAGGGCAGGGCTGATGGGGAGGTTGCGGCTCCACCCCATCACACACAGAGCAGGGCCCATGTGGGGGTTGGGGCGCCACACCCTGTCACACACAGTGCAGGGCCCATCAGGGGGTTGGGGCGCTGCCACTGTCACACTCAGGGCAGGGCCAATGGGGAGGTTATGGCTCTACCCTGTCACACACAGATTAGGGCCCTGCTCTGTGCGTGACAGGGGGCAGCGCCCAAACCCCCTGATTGTCCCGGCTCTGTGCGTGACGGGGTGGCGCCGCAACTTCCCCATCAGACCTGCCTTGAGTGTGACGTGGGGTGGTGCCCCAACCCCCCAATCGGCCCTGCTCTGAGCCGGACCAGGGACTGCACCTAGGGATTGGGCCTGCCCTCTGCCACCCGGGAGCAGGCCTAAGCCAGCAGGTTGTTATTTCCCGAGGGGTCCCAGACTGCGAGGGGGCACAGGCCGGGCTGAGGCATCCCCTCTTCCCCCCCACCCCCCCCGAGTGCACAAATTTTTGTGCACCGGGCCTCTACTACTAATATAAGGGTAATACGCTAATCAGACTGGATGTCTTCCAGACATCCTTCTGGACAAAGCCATGTTGGTGAGGGCTGAGGCAGAGGCAATTAGGGGCAATCAGGCCAGCAGGGGAGAGCAGTTGGGGCAATCAGGCAGGCAGGTGAGCGGATAGGAGCCAGCGGTTCCAGATTGGGAGATGGATATTGGACTGCCGGTTTAGACCCATTCCTGGCAGTTGGACATTCCCCGAGGGGTCCTGATTTGGAGAGGGTGCAGGCCAGGCTGAGGGATCCTCCCTCACCACTCCCTTACCCCACTCTTTCCCCCTACCCCGTGCATGAATTTTGTGCACCGGGCCTCTAGTATTATATATTTAAATGAATTAATCATGAAGAGCATAGTTAATTAAGCACCTGTTGATTGAGATTTTGTTGTTTTATTGTTTGGGTTTTGCCATTAGAAGCGGTGTGCAGTGTACACTCTTTGTTTCCCTGTGGAAGTGTAGCTGTGTGAATTCCTAGAGGTGAAAAGACTAGGTTAAAGAACACATGTCTTTTTGAATACACAAACACTAACAAATTTTCCTCCTGAGTGATTGAACCTGCCGACTTCCCCGCTTTCTTGCCAGCACTTCACGTATGATCAGAGTTTTAATCTTAGCAGTCTTATTGGGAAAATAGGACCCCTTTGTTTTAGTATTAACTTGCATTTTCTTAGGATTTTGTTTATCGACATTAAATTGTCTTACTGATTTATTAGATCTCTTTAATATTATGAAAGTTAGTGTGCTTTCTCCTCATTATAGCAAATATTTTCTTCCAGTGTGTCATTTGTCTTTTGACTTTATTTCATGCCATATATAAGTTCTTAATTTTTATGTTATTAAATATTTCTCTTTATCACTTCTAGATTTTTGTATCATGCTTGGGAAGGACTTCCTTCAGAAATTATTCTTAAGAGATATATAACGTACAACAGGATAATGTTATAAGTCCAAAATTTATAAAGTGACTGAGTAATGGTTGAATGAAAGTTGTGAGACAAAACTATGTACATTGTGTTTTTTAGGTTTTCTCGTGGAGTTTTTAAAAGAAATGGCAGAATATCATCAGGCTAAAGAGACTTGTGACATGGACCCTCAGACAAGTGCAATTTTGCCTAGCAAAGACTCTCTTGGTAATTTCAGGCTTTTTTCCTGATTCCAGGTTTCTATTTTCTTTTTGAATGAAGAAAAAGATCTGCTTTCCTATGTTGTGTGTGTTCCTAACCTGTGTGCAGGTGGAGTGCTCATTTCCCATTGTGTCAGCACAGTCCTACCTTCAGTGCTGCCCCTCCCTCTGTGATCACCAGGTGGATGCAAAGGCCCATGTTCTTGTTTGTTGGGTCAACCCCTCAACTGGGAGGCTCTTCCCTGTGACTCATCTAACTTTATCGTATAGCCATTAACGTGAGAAGATCCTAGACTATTTGCATTGCGGAAAACTAGAGAAGTCAGTGGCCCGTCACTTCATGTTATAGTTGAGGAAACCAAGGTCACCAGATGAAGGAAAAGTGATACTGGAGTCCAAGTTTTCTGGTCCATGATCCAGATCCTTTTCCATGGGACAGCCTTTCTACATACAGTACCATCCTGCCTTTAGGTGTATGCTCAGAAGGGAAACAGGTGGCTAAAATGCTGTGATTAATCCTGGCTCCTCCTTACTCATTAAAAGCAATAACTTGTTAGACAATAAATTCAAATATCTTAATCTGATTCTGCCAGTCTTTTTTTCCTGTGCATACTTTTTAGTGGGCACTGGTGTTTACATGATTGAGATTGCACTCTCGTGTGGGTTTTGCACTCTGTTAATGTTTGATTCTAATCCACATTTGGTTTGAGGGCTTCGGGTCTGCTGCAGAGAGCACTGGAATGAGAGAAATAGCAGACCTGGCTTTTGTCCCAGTTATGCCGTTGTGTAGTTGCTAAGCCCTCTGGGAGTCACCTACACTGTGTGGGCACCTGTGTCCTCTGTAAAATGGAAGACTTAAAACTAAGAATCTCTGATTCATTTTAAGATCAGTGTTTTGAACATGTGACTCAGCTTTCACCAAAGACCATAAAAGAACTCTTTGGCACTTGGAGACTGGAAAAAGATGCCATTGTTTTCTGACCTACCTTTTGCTTTCTTTTCCCCTGACTTTTATGATGGAAATTTTCCAGCATTCAAAAAAGTTGAAAGTTTTACAGTTCACCAGTAAGTTTGTATTATGTTTGCTTGATCACTTTCTGTTCATCCAGTAATCTATCTCAATTTTTTGAATTGTTTCAGAGTAAATTGCAGATGCCCCCTGTCCGTATCCCTGTACTCTTTGCTTTTGAACAGACTTCTTGCTCACCTACCCTGAGTCCTCTGCCCTGTTTGTGTTTTTTTAATAGCTGAGAAGCTTCAACATATTGATGATCAGTTTTCAGGTGCTTACCCTCAGCATCCAACATTAGGAACTTTAGAAATAAAGTTAAATGAATATAAGAGAGAACTAGAACAGCAGCTTCAGGCAGAAATGCATGAAAGGGTAAGTTTATCTTGTTGCTGTTAACAAAAGTGATATTTTTGCTTATCTTTTCATTCTTAATCTTAGGTATATAGGAAAATATCTAGAATCTTTAATAAACTAGAGGCCCAGTGCATGTGTAGGTTCCCTAGTAGCTACCTGCTGGTGGGGCCTCCCTTTCCCTGGCCACCTGCTGCCAGGTGGGGCTGGTCTCAGGGGACGGGCTGCAGGTGGTTGGCCAGCCCCGCCCCTGCTTGAACTCCCGGTGAAGGGGACAATTTGAATATATGGCTTTTATTATATAGTTAATATGATATGTACTCTTGTGCATGTTATTATTTTTCTTTCCACTTGCTGTTGTTTCTTTTTGCCTTTTGAATGAGTTTTACAGGAACAGTTAATGAGACCAAAGATGAATTAAACTATAAATATAGGGTGTCCCAAAAATATATAAACACACCTTGAATAATTATAAAGGCAGTGTATATTAAACAACATTTTCACAATTGAGCTATCGGCTGTTAGAGTGTGTATACATTTTGGGGGGGATACCCTGTATAATTAATGAATATTGAACTTAAACATGGAGAATTTGTTACTAATTGTTTAGTATTATTATTTACAATGATTTGTAGTTAATTTGCAGTTGAAGCATTTTAAAAATACTGAAGTAGTACAAATTAAAATGGAAGAGAAAGGAAAGTCTGAGGAGTTAGTGGTTTGGGAATGATGTTGGAGAGCTTGTCAAGCAAGATCGGAAGCCTTCTTGGGAAAAGATGTTCCTTGAGAGAATTCAAAAGCACCAGAAGGCAATATTTTAAAATCATTTACTGGATGGCTCCTTCCTGCAGCTGCTTGTAGATTTGCTAAAAGTCCAGGGGTGAGATGAGACATTTGCTGGAACACTTGAGGACCTAGAGCAGTGATGGTGAATGTTTTGAGCTTGGCGTGTCAAAAATTTTGAAAAACCCTAACTTAACTCTGGTGCCATGTCACATATAGAAATATTCATATATTTTTTTGATATTTGCAACCATAATAAAAAAAGATTTATATTTTTGATATTTATTTTATATATTTAAATGCCATTTAACAAAGAAAAATCAACCAAAAATATGTATAAAATGAACAAAAACAGAAAAACAATGTACATTTAAGAAAAAATAATAATAAAAACAATGATAATCATTACCATTTGCAACGTCATGGATGGAACTGGAGAGCATTATGCTAAGTGAAATAAGCCAGTCAATGAAGGAAAAATACCACATGATCTCACTCATTCATGGATAATAGAGACCATTATAAACTTTTGAACAATAATAGATACAGAGGCAGGCCTGCCTCAAACAGATTGTCAAACTGCAGCGGGAAGGCCGGGGAGGGTTGGGGGGCAGGAGGTAGGGGGGTAAGAGATCAACTAAAGGACTTGTATGCATGCATATAAGCATAACCAGTGGACATAAGACATTGGGGGATAGGGGAGGCTAGGGGACTGTCTAGGGCGGGGGAATAAAATGGAGACATATGTAATACCCTTTGGAATACTTTAAGCAATAAATTAAAATAAATAAATAAATAAATAAATAAATAAAAAATAAAAAATTAAAAAACAAACAATGATAATCAAATGGTACGAAAACTAGAAATTAGTGACTTTTTTGGTGCTGAAGTTTGTCTGCTAATTCTTCGATTGCAGGTTCATACTTGGTGCACTTCAAAGCCAAGCAAGCGCCACTAACATCATGTTAGCCGGTTCCTTTTGTTCATTTTAATATTATTTAATGCTGAGAACAAAGTCTCACAAAAATATGTTGATGAAAAAATTGTTAGCAAAGCCATCGCTAGATTTTTTATATTGCTAAAAGTGTCAGGAACTCTGTTCCAAGCACTCAAAATTTCTTCTTCATAGTTGCACTCTTCATGTTTCAAACGATTTCGTTCCAGATTTTCAAGTTTCGACCTTAAGTCGACAAACACGAGTCCAAATGCTACCTTGAAAATCTGCAAGTTGCATCTCTAAATCATCAATTTGCATCCATTGGAAATTATTCAATTCCAAAGTACTGTAAACTACATCCAGATACTTAATTATTTTAATGGTCTGTTCTAGGCTTCTAAATTGGTTGAATCTTTCGCTGAACTGTTCAAAGAACGTGTTTACTATATTCTGGTACATAAGTATAGACTCCATTACACTTGTAGTAGCCTTCTCGAAATACTTTTTCATCTGAGGAAAATACGAGTTTTAGTTTCAATATCTCGCTTGAAAATTTTAAGTTTACTTTCAAAAGATTTGATGTATCCAAACATAACGTCAATATTTTTGCCAAAACCTTGTAATTTTAAGTTCAGTTCATTCATATGAACAGAGAGATCTGTAAAAAACATCAAATTGCTGACCCACTTATGATCATTGATCTGAGGAAAGTTTGCCAGATCCTTATTCTCAATAAATACCATAATTTCTTGAAAGCACTCCACAAATCGCTCAAGTAGTTTTCCTCGACTTAGCCATCTCACACGATTGAACATCAGTAGTCCACTGTAGGTTGAATCAACTTCCTGTAAA
Source organism: Myotis nattereri (assembly GCF_964212035.1). NCBI lineage: Eukaryota > Metazoa > Chordata > Mammalia > Chiroptera > Vespertilionidae > Myotis > Myotis nattereri. The sequence continues at coordinate 21,341,978 of NC_138094.1, read as the reverse complement.
AGTACAGAAAATTCTCGCTTGTGAAGGGGTCGAGAAGCTATAAAATTCACAATTTTTGTTACAGCTGACATTAAATCATTCAATTCAGAGAATCCCGATTTGGCACACAACACCTCCTGATGGATAATGCAATGAAAAGGTGCAAGTGGATGTCTAATAGCTTCCATAAACAATTTCAGGAATCCCACTTTTTTCCCACCATCTTTGGTGCCCCGTCTGTCGTGACTGACACAATTTTAGAGATATCAATGTTTAGGACACTGAATGTTTTTATAACAACTTTACATATTTGGTTTCCTGATGTACTCATTGGCACTTATTCTAACTTCATCAACTCTTCTCTCATAGTGAGACCATCAGAATATCTAGCAATAATGGCCAACCGAGCATATGATGTGACATCAGTAGTTTCATCAAGAGAAATCAAAAAATATTTACATCTATTTAAGTCTTTTTTTTATTGACTTTGTACGTTTTTGTCAAGATTTGTTATTCTACCTTTTTTTTAAATTAAATCTTTATTGTTCAGATTATTACAGTTGTTCCTCTATTTTCCCCCCATAGCTCCCTGCCACCCAGTTCCCACCCCACCCTCTGCCCTTACCCCCACCCCCTACTGTCCTCACCCATAGGTGTATGATTTTTTTTTCTATGTCCCTGATTCTATTATGATCACCAGATTATTTATTCACTTGATTCTTAGATTCACTTGTTGATAGATGCATGTTTGTTGTTCATAATTTGTATCTTTACCTTTTTCTTCTTCTTCCTCTTCTTAAAGGATACCTTTCAGCATTTCATATAATCCTGGTTTGGTGGTGATGAACTCCTTTAGCTTTTCCTTATCTGTGAAGCTCTTTATCTGACCTTCAGTTCTGAATGATAGCTTTGCTGGATAAAGTAATCTTGGTTGTAGGTTCTTGGTATTCATCACTTTGAGTATTTCTTGCCACTCCCTTCTGGCCTGCAAAGTTTCTGTTGAGAAATGAGCTGACAGTCGTATGGGTATTCCCTTGTAGGTAACTGAGTTTCTTTCTCTTGCTGCTTTTAAGATTCTCTCTTTGTCTTTTGCTCTTGGCATTTTAATTATGATGTGTCTTGGTGTGGTCCCCTTTGGATTCCTTTTGTTTGGGGTTCTCTGCGCTTCCTGGACCTGTAAGTCTATTTCTTTCACCAGGTGGGGGAAGTTTTCTGTCATTATTTCTTCAAATAGGTTTTCAATATCTTGGTCTCTCTCATCTTCTGGCACCCCTATAATTCTGATGTTGGTACGCTTGAAGCTGTCCCAGAGGCTCCTTACACTATCTTCGTATTTTCGGATTCTTTTTTCTTTTTGCTTTTCCAGTTGGGTGTTCTTTGCTTCTTCGCATTTCGAATCTTTGACTTGATTCTTGCGCTCCTCTGGTCTGCTGTTGGGTGTCTGTATAGTATTCTTTATTTCAGTCAGTGTATGCTTAATTTCTAGTTGGTTCTTTATCACAACATCGAGGGTCTCATTAGATTTCTTGAGGATCTCACTACATTTATCGGCGGTCTCACCAGTCTTTTCGAGGGCCTTACTAAGTTTATCAGCAGCTTCTAGACAGTTCTTGAGAGACCTTAAAAGTGTGGTTTTGAGCTCTATATCTTCCATTTCTGACATTTGCGTCCTATTTCTTTGTCTCCGCATTTTTTTATCTTTTCTTGGTGCACCCCCTAGTGGTCTTTGTGCGCAGTCTTGTTGTAGTTAAGCCTTGATTGTTGTCGGCAATACCGGGGGTGATTTGGCCTCCAGGCTAACTGGCTATGAGAGCTATTCTGCCTTTGATAGTATTTCTACTGAGTGGTAACTTAGAAATTCTTTTAATAACATCATCTTTTTTTTTTTCATATCGTGAAATAGAGCTGGTGCACCTCTTAGAAATGTTTCCTTACTAAATTCTCTGTCACTGAGGGTTTTTTCCATGCTGAGCTATGGAGAGAGCAATATAGTAACTTGCTGATATTAAATTTGTAGAGCATCTTACAAATTTAATGATGGAATTTGATTGACTTTTATAGAGGTGTAGCTGCCTAGAAATGCATTCCTTCCTCTCATCAATACTTTTTTTCAAGAACTGACAATGATTAGTTTCAAAATGTCTCTTTACATTCCACGTTCTGCTTACTACTGTTTCATTAAACACTATGCACAATGAATTGTTGTTTCTGTTGACAATCCCGTACATCCCGGTGCATATGTCTTTTTAAGGGTCGGCTACTGCTACTTCCACTTCCCTTATCATTCAATCTTGCTTTTTTATTTTTTTGATTCTCCATCACAAGGCTGCAAAAATAAACATAAATGACGGCATTTTTTATAAAAGGTTGATAGTTTTCTTACCTATTAACTTTTTGCAGTGTTGTTGCACTGACTCCTGTTGCAAAACAATTCAAAAACAGTACGTATAACCAACAAATATATGGTGCTGTAATCAATTATCTGACACGCAGAATGTCTCGTTGAGCACTGTTGCACTGTATATCTTTTTGTTTTTTTTTTATTAGGTAAGGTATTACAAATGTGTCCTCTTCCCCCCCATTATCCCCAGCCTCCCCAACCTCCCCGCACACTCATGCTCCCATCCCCCTGTTGTCCATGTCCATTGGTTTGGCTTATATACATGTATACAAGTCCTTCGGTTGATCTCTTCACCTTACCCCCGCCCTCCCCTACTTTCCTTCTGGGGATTGATAGCCTGATTGCTGTTTCTCAGTCTTTGGATCTGTCCCTTTTCATCAGTCTATGTTGTTCTCTATAATCCACAAATGAGTGAGATCATGTGGTATTTATCTTTCTCTGACTGACTTATTTCACTTAGCATAATGCTCTCCAGTTCCACCCATGCTGTTGCAAAAGGCAAGAGTTCCTTCTTTTTTACCGCAGCATAGTATTCCATTGTGTATATGTACCACAGTTTTCTAATCCACTCATCTGCTGATGGGCTCTTAGGCTGTTTCCAAATCTTAGCTATGGTGAATTGTGCTGCTATGAACATAGGGGTGCATATATCCTTTCTGATTGGTGTTTCTGGTTTCTTGGGATATATTCCTACTAGTGGGATCACTGGGTCAAATGGGAGTTCCATTTTTAGTTTTTTGAGGTGGCTACATACTGTTCTCCACAGTGGCTGCACCAGTCTGTATTCCCACCAGCAGTGCAGAAGGGTTCCTTTTTCTCCACATCCTCTCCAACACTTGTTGTTTGTTGATTTTTTGATGATAGCCATTCTGACAGTTGTGAGATGATAACGCGTTGTCGTTTTGATTTGTATCTCTCCTATAATTAGTGACTTTGAGCATGTTTTCATATGTCTTTCGGCCTTCTGTATGTCCTCTTTCGAAAAGTGTTTATCTAGGTCCGTTGCCCATTTTTTTATTGGATTGTTTATCTTCCTTTTGTTAAGTTACATGAGACCCCTGTAAATGTTGGAAATTAAACCCCTGTCGGTGGTATCATTGGCAAATATGTTCTCCCATACAGTGGGTCTTCTTGTTGTTTTGTTGATGGTTTCCGTTGGTGTGCAAAAGCTTTTTATTTTGATGTAGTCCAATTTGTTTATTTCCTCTTTAGTCTCCATTGCCCTTGGAGCATTATCAGAGAGGAAATTCCTTGGGCATATGTTTGCAATTTCGCTGCCTGTGGATTCCTCTAGTATTTTTATGGTTTCCCATCTTACATTGAAGTTTTTATCCATTTTGAGTTTAATTATGTGTATGGTGTGAGTTGGTGGTCTAGTTTCATCTTTTTGCATGTATCTGTCTAATTTTCCCAACAGCATTTATTGAAGAGACTGTCTTGACTCCATTGTATGCTCTTGCCTCCTTTGTCGAATATTAATTGGGCATAGTGGTTTGTGTCGATTTCTGGGGTCTCTATACTATTCCATTGACCTATATGTCTGTTCTTGTGCCAGTACCAAGCTGTTTTAAGAACAGTGGCTTTGTAATACAGTTTGATATCTGGTATTGAGATCCCACCTACTTTGTTCTTCTTTATTGGGATTGCTGCAGCTATTCGGGATCTTTTTTTTATTCCAGATGAATTTTTGGAACGTTCGTTCTAGATTTGTGAAATATGCCATTGGTAATTTAATGGGGATTGCATTGAATCTATAGATTCCTTTGGGTAGTATGGACATTTTGATGATGTTGATTCTACCAATCCATGAACACGGTGTGTTCTTCCATCTGTTTCTGTCTTCCTCTACCTCTGTTTTCAGTGTCCTGTAGTTTTTTGCATATAAGTCTTTTACCTCCTTAGTTAAGTTTATTCCTAGGTATTTTAATTTTTTTGGTTCAATGGTAAATGGGATTGCTTTTGTAGTTTCACTCTCGGTAAGTTCACTTTTGGTGTAAAGAAATGCCATGGATTTCTTAGCATTAATTTTGTATCCTGCTACATTGCTGAATTCATTTATTAAGTCTAATAATTTTTTGATGGAGTCTTTTGGGTTCTGTATGTACAGTATCATGTCATCTGCAAATAAGGACAGTTTTACTTCTTTTTTTCCAATCTGGATGCCTCTTATTTCTTCTTGTCTGATCGCAATGGCTAGTACTTCCAGTACTGTATTGAACTGGAGTGGTGAGAGGGGGCATCCCTGTCTTGTTCCTGATTTTAAGGGGAATGATTTTAGTTTTTGCCCATTGATTATGATGTTGGCTATTGGTTTGTCATATATGGCTTTTATTATGTTGAGGTATGATCCCTCAATTCCTATCTTGCTGAGAGTTTTTATCAAGAAAGAGTGTTGGATTTAGTCAAATGCTTTTTCCGCATCAATTGATATGATTATACGGTTTTTTTCTTTCAATTTGTTTACGTGATGTATCACATTTATTGATTTGCGGATATTGTACCATCCTTTCATCCCTGGGATAAATCCTACTTAGTCATGGTGTATGATCTTTTTGATGTACTGCTGGATCCGACTTGCTAGGATTTTGTTGAGGATCTATGTTCTTGAGGGATATTGGCCTATAATTCTCTTTCATTGTGTTGTCTTTATCTGGTTTTGGTGTTAGGGTGATGCTGGCTTCATAGAATGAGCTGGGAAGTGTTCCTTCCTCTTGGATCTTTTGACATAGTCTGAGGAGGATAGGTTTAGTTCTTCCTTCAATGTTTGGTAAAACTCCCCTGTGAAGCCGTCTGGCCCCGGGCTTTTGTTTGCTGGAAGCTTTTTGATTCCTGCTTCGATTTCCTCCATAGTTATTGGCCCATTGAAATTTTTAGATTCTTCCTGATTAAGTTTTGGAATGTTGTATGTTTCTAGGAATATGTCCATTTCCTCCAGGTTGTCTAGTGTGTTGGAGTAGAGTTCATAGTATTTTCTAACAATCCTTTGTATTTCTATGGGGTCTGTTGTTATTTCTCCTATTTCATTCCTGATTTTGTTTACTTGGGTCCTCTCTCTTTGTTTCTTGGTGAGCCTGGCTAGAGGTGTATCAATCCTGTTTATCCTTTCAAAGAACCAGATCTTGTTTTTGTTGATCTTTTGTATTGTTTTTTTTGGTCTCTGTGTTGTTTATCTCCGCTCTGATCTTTGTTATTTCCTTCCTTCTGCTTAGAGTGGGCTTTTTTTGTTGCTCTCTTTCTAACTCTTTGCGTTGTAGAGTTAGGTCATTTATTCTCATTGTTTCTTGTTTCTTGCAGTAGGCTTGTAGAGCTGTGAACTTCCCTATCAAGAGTTCTTTCACTGTGTCCCATAGGTTTTGGATTGTTGTGTTTTCATTTTTGTTTGTTGCCATGATGTTTTTTATTTCTTCTTTGATCTCTCTGGTAACCCAGTCGTTGCTTAATAGCATGCTATTTAGTCTCCATGTGTTTGATTTTCTTGGATTGTTTTTGTTGTAGTTGATTTCCAGTTTTATGCGTTTGTGGTCTGAGAAGATGCTGGATATGATTTCAATTTTCTTGAATTTGAAGAGACTTTATCTGTGACCCAGTACATGCTCTATCTTTGAAGATGACAAATGTGCAGTTGAGGAGAATGTATAGTCTGTGGCTTTGGGGTGAAATGTTCTGAAGATGTCAATTAATTCCATCTGATCTAGTGAGTCATTTAGGATTGATGTTTCTTTGCTGAGTTTTTGTTTAGAGGATTTGTCCAATGGTGATAATGGGGTGTTAAGGTCCCCTACTATGATTGTATTGCTGTCAATCTCTCCCTTGATCTCCTCCAGAAGTTTTCTTACATATTTGGGTGTTCCTATATTGGGTGCATATATATTTACCAGAGTTATTTCTTCTTGTTGGACTCCTCCGTTTAGTATTATGAAGTGGCCTTCTTTATCTCTTTTTATGTCCTTCACTTTGAGATCTAATTTGTTAGATATAAGTATTGCTACCCCGGTTTTTTTTTCACTTCCATTGGCCTAAAAAACCTTTTTCCATTACTTCACCATCAGTCTGTGTGCGTCTTTTTTTCTGAGTTGGGTTTCCTGTAGACAGCGGATATATGGGTCATGTTTTCTTATCCACTCATTTACCCTATGCGTTTTTACTGGGGCATTTAATCCATTTACATTTAAAGTTATTATTGATAGAAACTTGTTAGTCACCATTTTTGATCTTTACCGTTGCGTTCCTTCTTTGTTTCCTATTTTTTCTTTTTACAGCAGACCCTTTAGCATTTCTTGCATTGCTGGTTCGGTTGTAATAAACTCCCGTAGACCGTTTTTGTCTGTGAAGCTCCTGATTTGACCCTCAATTTTGATTGATAGCCTCGCTGGGTACAGTATTCTTGGATTCAGACCCTTCCTTTGCGTGACTTTGTATATTTCATTCCATTCCTTTCTTGCCTGATGTGTTTCTGTTGAGAAATCGGTCTCTAGTCTGATGGAGGATCCTTTGTAGGTAACTTTCTGTCTCTCTCTGGCTGCTTTTAATATTCTTGCTTTGTCGTTGGTGTTTGCCAATTTAATTATTATGTGCCTTGGTGTCGGTCTTTTTGGGTTCATTATGTTTGGGACTCTGTGAGCTTCTTGGATTTGTGTGAGTTTTTTCTTCCCTATCTCAGGGAAATTTTCCGTTATTATTTTTTCAAACAGGTTTTCTATTCCTTGCTCAGTTTCCTCTCCTTCTGGGACCCCTGTTATTTGGATGTTGTTTCGTTTAGTGTTGTCCCAGAGTTCTCTTAGGCTGTCCTCATGCTTTTTAATTTTTTTTTCTAGAAGCTGCTCTGTTTGGGTATTTTTTCCTACCTTGTCTTCTAGCTCGCTTATGTGGTCCTCTGCTTCTCCTAGTCTACTGTTGATCCTTTCTATTGAGTTCTTTATAGCAGTGATGTCATTTTTCATTTCTTCTTGGTTTTTCTTCATTTCCTCTTGGTTCCTACACATATTGTTGAATTTGTCTTCCATTCTTTTCATCCACCTTATGGCCATTTCTCTGATTTCTTTCTTTGACAGGGTGCTTGCCTCCATTGCCCCCATTTCGTTTACTTCCTTTTCTGATGATGCCTGTTTTTCTTTCATATGTGGGTTGGTTCTTTTTTCACCATGATCTCTCTTCTCCAGGTGTTTGGTTATGTAGTTCTCTTTCTGATGCGTTGATTTAAAGGCACAAAAATACAACACAACAAGGCACAACATACAAGGCACCGAAAACAAATGTATTTACGATATTAATAACCCCAAATAAAGGTGACCACTGAGCGAAGAGAATTAGGGGATAAAGAAGAAAAAAGAGAAAAAGATTAAAGAGAAAAATTAAAAAACAAAAAGGAATGCCAAAATGAGATTGGGAAAAGGGAGAGAAGAAAGAAGAAAAAAAAAAGTGAGAGAATGAATTAGAGGTGGGGAAGAGGCTATTTGGGGAGAAAACTCTAATAGAACCACAAATAATCCCAATGAATTCCAGTAGCAGATCCCTGGAGATTAATGCAAACTACAATCAACCACTAATATCAGGCGAGGCAAGGGAAAACAGAAGCACAAAAATAACCAGAGAAAGAAAAAGCAAAACAGGAAAATAAAAATGAAAAACAAAACAATCTCCCAAACAAGCATAAAAAAAAAATATACTCAAAATCAAGCAAACACTAGCAAAACGACAGACAGAGAAAAAAAATTGGGTAGTGAAGAACGAGAAGAGAGAGGTGTGTATGGATTTAGAGCAAGGGATTGGAAATTAGGTATATAAGTAGGGTGAAATTTAGACAGTGGGTAAAAAGAATGAATAGGGAAAATCTAAAGCAGGAATAGGGTAAGAGAAACAGGACAACAGAAGGGGAAAAGTGAGGAAGAGTTATGGCTTAAGGGTAAAGGTGAGATAGAGAGAACTGATGTTAAAGGAACGATGAAAATAGAGTGTAGAACACTAATTCCAAAATAAAATAACGAAAAAAAAAATAAAATGACACTTGAAAAAGTGGTAAAATGATAGCAATAATACTGGCTAAAAAAATGTAGTAATTACAAAGGTAAAATCAGGTGATGAAAAAAAATAATAATAGGTTCTTTATGAAATGGTGAAAAAAGAATTAAAAAGAAAAAAAGATAAAAATGTGCAGTAGTGAAGGTGCTTCAGATCTTCTACTCTTCTTTTTGGCACGCCTTAGTCCTGCCAGGCATTTAGGAGATTGTTGAATTTCCCTGCGATACACTGTCCCTCCGTGCTGTAAACCACAGTCCTGATTTTAAGGCAGGTTGTATTTGTTTACCAGACTGCCTTTATTTGCATTTACAGAAGAGACAGTTCGTGGCTCTGCCTCTGGGTGGCAGTGTGTCTGGATTGACCTCCGAGGCTATAAGTCCTCTCTATCCAGTAGTTAGGGTTTATTTTCTCTATGTTACTTGAAACTGGTTTGGGAAAGTCCACTGCCCAGAGCTGGTTCTTTAATCATTACTCCCCGCTCTGTTTCCCAGGCTCCCCAAAAAGATCTTTCCCCTACAGGCTATGTGAATGACCCCACCTGGGGAATCCCATTCACTGGGTTTAATAATCAAACACACGGATCTAAGGGGAACTGTAACAACAAGAGCCTGAGAAGTTGTGCGAATTTGCAAGCCTCCACCTTCCAGGTCTGCGCACAGTCTCCACGCACCCACTCGCCCCTGGCACCAAGCACCCGGCAGACTGGCAGAATCCGAGGCTGCTTTTTTGCATCCAGTCCAGCTATGTGCTTATTTTTATCGTTCCCTTCTGCCAGCAGCCCTGTGGGGCCCCTTCCCCACTTGAGGGTCACGCTGGTCCCAAGGGCCACGGACTCTGTGGGGCGCAGATTTCACCCCGCGCGGTTCTCTCTCCAACCTGAATTGCAAACCGCACCTTTAGGGGAAGTCTAACCTTTCTGTGAGAAGAAGCAGTGCTCGTCTGAGTTCACGCAGTCACGCTGCTTGAGATCCCTTGTTTCCAGGTTAGTAGCTGATCTCTGGTTGTCTGTAACAGCCACTCAAGATGGCACAGTCTCCGCTGCTGAGCCGGCACACAGGGAGACGTTTCAGCCGCAGTCTCCAACCGTCCTTTTTTTTCTGGGAGTTCTCTGTCTTTCCCAGCTGCAGACTGTCTCTCAGCTGAATATCCTCTGCCTATTCGGGCTGTATGTTACCCGTTTCAGCTGCTCACCCTTATCTGCTCCAGGACAAGGCACAGGACACGTCCGTTTATACCTCCGCCATTTTTCTCCCCTTATATCTTTTTCTTCTAACCTTCCCACTCCTGTCTCCTAATGAACATGGCGATCAAGTGCGTCCGTTTGCCGAATGCACCCGAACGCACAGGAAGCTTACCCGAGGCACATGTTGACAATAATGAGGCCGTTTCCAGAATTGGGCATTTTGTCACTCGAGTAAAAATAAAGTGTCTTGAGTAAAGATTAATCTCTTTATAGTGCAATTCTTAACCTTTTCATATTAATGCCAATATTGGAACAGTGTATCTTGGATGTTTTCACAATGTATCTTTGCTACGCAACACTGATGTACATGCTTACATCTGGTTTTAGAATTGTGTAATTGATCATGAGTAACATGAGTAATAATATTACTCGAGTGATGCCCAGCTCTGGCCATTGCGAGAGACAAATATATGAATACGCAATTTTTTGTCTCTTTCGATGCGTGTCACCCAAAATGGTACGCGTGTCATAGGTTCGCCATCACTGGCCTAGAGGACTAGTAGGGACTGCGGTCAAGAATACACCTGGAAGAATCAGCTTTGAAAAGGATACTAAGACTTCTTTTTTCGAGATTACTGGAAGGAAGAGTGGAAGTGAATGTCCGAGTCAGGGGCGTGAGACAACCTCACTAAAATTGCAGCAGATGTGAGAATTAAGTGATAAGGAGAGGACCAGAGGTATGGAATGGCCACTGGGTGGCGGGGGGTTGCAGAAGGAGCAGAGCAGCTCTCTGAAGCTGACAGGATTCTCGAGCTGTTTTGAGGGTACTGCTGAAGTGGGCAACCTGGAATTGAAGTAGACCAGACCAAGTGCATGTAGGTCAAGAATTTCAAACACTAACACGAACCAAGTTTATGTGGGCTGCAAAACAAAAGCTTCAATTTTCATAGAAAGGTTTATTTCGATAAAGACATGCTGGATACAAAGGGCTAAAATAAATGAGTAATCGTTAACAAAAAATAATAGAACGTTTTAATAAAAATTAGTATTTTGCATTGAACATTAACTTCCCAGACACTGAATAACTGGACAGATTAATAAGCACAATGCAAATAAACCTACTTTTCTCATTCTCCAAAAGCAAAGTATTTCCTGTTGCACATACCAAACAAGTCAGTACAAGACTAATGATGTGGTCATCGGGTGCTAAAATATTGTCTGCTAGTATTAATGGAGAGAAATGGCACGCCTGCGTGTAAGGCGCACAAGGGAAATGAATGCAACACAATTATAATCAGTCATTAGCAAATGTAGTTAGTAATTAATAATTATGTAAATCAGGTTATTGTAAAAATCAGGTTACGAAATTTTTATTAATACGCTACATACTGTTATATTCGCTGAGCCACAAACATATTCATTGTGGGCCATGTGCGGCCTGTGGGCCATGAGTTTGACATGCTTGTTGTAGGTGATTGTTCTGTTGCAGCTCTTGGGAGGATTTGGAAGGTCATTGAGGGCAGAAAAATGGTCGTAGTTGAGGAGTGTAGCTTTATAGAGCTGAATTTATTTCATTTGAGAAAGGCAGCCTGTTTAGTTGAAGACATTGGGGTTCAGCATGATGGTGAGCGGAACCAGAGCAGAGTGTGGATGACTAATAATCCAGGAGAGAAGGGAGAGCTACGTGGCAGTCTCAGACATCAAGGAGTAAGTCTGGGGATACAGACAGATGGAAGAATAAGGGTGGACCAACAGGACAGAGTTGCAGGTTGGGGTTCTAGGTGAAGTTGGAAACCAAATGCAATGTGCTTCCATCTGAGCAAAGGCAAAGGTCCCTGCAGTAGAAGGGTCTGGGGCTTATAAGTGTCATCCATGTGGCCATTTGATCTTGTCACCCAGAAAATGACTGGACAGGACATGAAGAGGTTGAGGAATGGTGGGGAGTGCATGCCAGCAAAAGAGATTGGATTGTTTCTTTTGGAAAAACAGTTCCTTTCCCAAGGGTTGTCAGACCTAACTAGGTTGGGGTCATGGTTTCCTCAGCCAGGACTACTGATACCAGGAGATGGTTGAAGTTAAAAGGCTTCCTTCCAGTGTCAACCTTTCTTGGAGCTTCTCAGTAAAACCCAGTTATTAATGGTGACCACACCCCCTCTCCAATTTTTTCTGGCATTTCTGGGAATTGGGTTAATTTTAGCTATAAAAATAAATGGAAGCACTGGTCTTTGAGATGATGGGTTGTGTTCAGACTAACACTTTGAACCTTAAAATGAGTGAGTGACTAGATCAGATCAACCAGTTGACAGCCTGTCTCCATTCAGTCAGATTCTCTGAAGGCACTGGAGAAGCTTGGCATCCTCATAAAAGGCACCATACTTTTACTCTGCCACCCAACTGTTCACCCCCTTCTCTCCCTGATAAAACTGTCCTGTCCTTCAAACTTTAGCTTCAATGATGCTTCCTGGTGACGCCTTCCCTGAATCCCATTGATAGACTCATTTAGGCGTCATTCCTGCCGTGGAGACTGGACTCTGGTTGTGAAATTATCACATTGTAGTATTATTTCTCTCTCCCTCAGTAAATTGTGAATTTTTTAAAAGATGGGGACTGTAGCTGTTCATCTTTTCATATCCAGCTCACTGTGCTTTTTGACATGATATTCAGTAAATCCTTGCTCAGTGAACACGCAAATGTAAGTGTGATCTATTTTTCACAGTTTCATTCCAGCTTGTTCATTCTGAGTCAGAACCGCCCATGAATTGAAACTTTCAGACGACTATTGAACCATGGGGATTCTACTTTGTTAAGTTCCCCCATTTTGTTTTTTGTTTTTTTTTTTCTGGAGAACTTACAAAAATGTTAAGGAAGTGTCAGGATATTCTGCACAAGGGATATTAGGGTAATATAGCGTAACAGTCATTGGGCTAGGGAAGCCATGGGCAAACTACGGCCCGCGGGCCGGATCCGGCCCGTTTGAAATGAATAAAACTAAAAGAAAAAAAGACCGTACCCTTTTATGTAATGATGTTTACTTTGAATTTATATTAGTTCACACACACACTCCATCCATGCTTTTGTTCCGGCCCTCCGGACCAGTTTAAGAACCCATTGTGGCCCTCGCGTCCAAAAGTTTGCCCACCCCTGGACTAGGAGGTAAATTCTTGTGTAACTAGAATAGGCAAAATGCATACCTTGAGATGGAATGTTTTAAAAGTGAAATTGTTCCTCTAATTGTCTGTACTTTGTTCTCTGGAATGTAGGAAGCAGTCCATTAGTTCAAATCAGTCTTATTTTCCTCAGCTTGCTTGCTACAATTAATGCTTTCCTCTACAGATGGAAACAAAAGAAAGTTATGCTCAAATACAGCTTCTACTGAAAGATATCGATTTCCTAAAAGGCAGAGAAGCAGAACTGAAGCAAAGAATTGAAGCTTTTGATTTGTAAGTAATGTTTTCATTTTGACTATTCAGAGTCTGTGAGTTTAAAACAAATACTACTAATTATTCTAATGCTAATTGCCAAGTAGAGTTCTTGGATGTAAAGGTGCATTCGGCTAGTTTTAAAAGGCATAAGTTGAGAGAAACAAAGACTAGGATTTTGCTTTTGAAATATTAGTTATTGGGATGAAAAGCAGTGAGACACCATCATCAGGCTACAGTAAAACCAGACCAGTACTTTGAAGAAGCTAACAACTGTTAACAAATTATGTTCAGTCACACACTTATGTTTAGTCATTGAGATCTAACGGTTCCATGTGCATGTAGTAACTCAATGCAGTGGCTCTGACTTGATTTGTACTGGGTGATGGATGTGTGTGTACTAAGTGCTCACCACTATTTCATTCTTCACATTGTACCTGCCATTAATGGCAAGCTCACCAGTCTAGTTTATGAAACAGGTTTCATTTCCATTAGGTTCTACTGTTAGTTGACTCTTACTTCCTTAGTGGATTTGCCCTGGTCTTCATTAATGTGGTTAGATCATTTATATAGGCTTTAATTCATTTTATTTTTCATCTCTGCTACATTACTCTGTTCTAAGCAGTACTGAAGTGGTAAATTGATCATGACAGAAAAGGAAAGTGACAAATAAGCCATCGATTTTCAACTGGTGTGCTGCAAGAATATATAAAACATGACATACCTGACTGTAGTCAAGGGCGTTAACCTCTTTTTCCTTAGATTTTCAAATAAAAAAAAAAGACAACAGTCAACACAAAATAGCGGTTCATTGTGAACGATTCAAAAATATACCTGTTGTGTTTTTTTTAAATGGGCAAATATATTTTTGGCATGCTGCAGAATTTTAGTAGTTTATGTGTGTCAGAGATAAATAAGGTTGAAAATCGCTGATATCTTACGTAATAAAAGCCTAATATGCAAATTATTCCCTCTACTGGAGTTCCACTGTGAGTTTGACCACTGGATCAGTCGATCAGTCACTATGACGTGCACTGACCACCAGGGGGCAGACGCTCGGACCAGTAGGTTAGCTTGCTGTGGGCACTGGTGGGCTGGACTGGAAAGTGAGATGTGAGGTGAGAGCTGTCAGGAAGTTCCTGGGGTTTGTCTTGAGCCCTGGGCAGAGGCAGGTGGGGGCGGGAGCCAGCAGGGACCGGGTGGCTGGGGAGGCTTCTATGCTGAGAGCCTGGACTATGCAGCCCTCCGCAGCCTGTGGCCTTCTCAGTGCTCAATTTATAATCTTCAGAGCTGCTTATATTTATTTAAGTTTCACTAACTACTCCAGGAGAGTGGGTAACACCATTATAGGGGGCAGGCCAGGCATAGCTGCCCAAAGCCAAGGTGCAGCCTCAGGCTCCTGGAACGCAGCTGAGAGGGGGGTGGGGCTGAGTCAAAGAAACTGAGTCCAAAACTTGAGGCGGAGGCAGCAAGAGGTGGAGGATGATAGCTGTGCAGGGGCCTAGAAAAGCTGTTGTGTGGGGACAGCCAAGGAACCCAGTGCCTCTCCCACGGGACAAGGTCTACATCCCTCCCTCCTCCTCCCGGTGACCTGTCACCCCAGCTCTTCTCCAAAGGTTGGACTTGGCCCACAGAGCTCTCCACCACTGCACACCCTGTACTGCCTTGTCTGCCCCACCCCACTCTGCACAGCCCGCTCCATTCCCACACAGCCTTTGGAGAGCTCTGCCCCCAGAGGAGAAAGTGGGAGGCTGCAGACAGGAGGTCACATGAGGAGGGGGCAGAGCAGGGCCCACCAAGTTAGATGGAGGGGAAGGAGGGAGAAACCCCACAGGACTGGGGGCAAAGACAGTCGGGGAAGGAGGGCCATGTGGAAGCTTTGCCCTTGGTTGAAGTAGAAATCCTGACCCCATTTTACAGACCGCAGCAGAGTGTGTGTGTGGGGAGGGTCAAAGCAAAAGAGGGCTTGAGGGGACTGGATGGAGAGCAGCAACGTTTGATTAATGGCCTACTTACTATTTTTATTGATTTCAGAGAGGAAGGCAGAGTGAGAGAGAGAGAGAGAGAAACATCAATGATGAGAGAGAATCCATCGCCTCCTGCATGTGCTCCATACTGGGGATTAAGCCCGCAATCCAGGAATGTGTCTTTGACCGGAATCAAACCTAGGACCCTTTAGTTCGCAGGCTGCGGCTGTACCTACTCTACCAAACCATCTGGGGCGACCCATGGCCTATTTAAAAACCACTGCAGTAGGCTGAGCAGGGGTCTTACCATGATGGTGTTACCTGATAATGAGGGTGTCTGTCTTTATGTTGGAGTAATTGGAACTGCAACGAAGTAAAGACACAGCAATGGAGCCTACAAAGGGTTTCCACGCACACAATGCAATTTACTTCATGTGGCAGCTGAATTTGGTGAGCAGAGCCTTAGAAGAACATGCGGTCTCCAAGACCAGGGGCAGGGGAAAGTTCATGCTGAACATTCTGTGCTGTGAGTTACAACCTATATATATAAAGGCATGATATGCTAAGTGTCTGACCGAGTGGTCAACTGACTGGTCGCTACGACTTGCACTGACCACCCGGGGGCAGATGTTCCAACCAGTAAGTTGCTTGCTGCTGGGGTGGGGCCCATCAGGACCAGGCAAGACAGGACCAGACTTGCCCTGGAGCCCTCCTGTGATCCCACCCCAGCCCCAATTGGGACTGGGTGAGAAGATCAGGACTGTGTGAGACCACCGTGATCAGCCAGGTGGAGGGACCCCTGCCATTCATGAATTTGTGCACCAGGCATCTAGTAAGCTAATAAGTATAGTTTACTGCTCCTTTGCTTTACATGTTAGTCAGCAGAGGGTGCTAACACATAGAGCTTTTATCCTTTGCTTGGAATGGTCAGCATTCCCTAGCACTTACCTGGCTCGATCCAAGGGAAGACCATTCCATTCTTCAGTATTTGGAAGTTCTGATTGACCTATCTATCTTTTTCTATTGTTCAGCACTCTTCAGTATTCAATCACTAGATTATTAAATATCAGAAACAAATCTTTTGTCTTTCATACCTATGGGCTGATCAGTTAAACCTCACAGAAATAATCTTACTGAAGAAATAAGTACTAAAGCAAAAGTACACTAACTTAAGTTTGGTATGTAGCTTTTCTCTGAATTTATTATGGCCATTTATTACCTGCAATCATTTTTTAAGTGTTCATCATCTTCTATGAAAAGCACTTTGGTCTTGAAACTTGCACACTCCCTGCAGCCTGGTGCACCATGCTGCTCCATCTGCTACTTCAGATCCCACATAACTTGGTCAGTTCATAAAATAGATGGAGAACTCCAGCTCTTTCCAGTTACTTCCCAGCAGTGACAGTCACATAACAGTTTTAGCTTGTGGAGCTAAAATTATGTTATTTTTTTCTCCTAAAGTCTTTACTTCAGCAATTACAGTTTTATTTTTTTGCTTTTTATATTTTTGCTAATATCAGAGGCTACAGAAGAAAATCATAAAAGTGTGGCTGATGCACTTAGGAGACAGGATCCTGAATATAAAGAGCATGGAGGAGACCTGTGACCAAAAGCTCAAGAATGAAATTCTAAAGAAATTGTTTGGTGTTCTTAAACAAGTAATAGATTTGGAATAAGTTGATGGAAACACAGCAATACTAGTGAAGTAGATAAGACTTAACATTTTATGGTGATAGTGTTTAAAAAAATACGTTTTTTATTGACAGTCAAGCCTTTCCCATGAATATTTAAGATAACAGTATAGGGAATAGCATCCTCTGCTCTTTCTTACTCATAGCTTTTCTAACATGTATTGAGGGTCTGTGATTTGCTTTCATTTTATGGCACATTGTGAGTTGCTCAGCTCACATTGTAGATAAACTATAAAAGTGGTTGATCTAAGGCAGTTATTCTCAACCTTCTGACCTTTTAAATACGGTTTCTCATGTTGTGACCCAACCATAAAATTATGTTCGTTGCTACTGCATAACTGTAATGTTGCTACTGTTATGAATCGTAATGTAAATAGCTGTTATGCAGGATGGTCTTAGGCGACCCCTGTGAAAGGGTCGTTCAACCACCAAAGGGGTCGCGACCCACAGGTTGATCAACTTTTTAAAAATTCACTTTTTTAAAAAAAAAAAATAATTTTAGGGAGGAAAGGAGAGAGACAGGTAAAAATCAGCATGAGAGAGAAATATTGATCTGTTGCCTCCTGTATGTGCCCTGATCAGGAATTGATCCCATGACCTTCCAATGCACTGGACAGTGCTTCAACCATCTGAATCAGGCTGACCAGGGCTGGAATTATAATCCCTTTTAGTTCTCTTTTCCTCTCCCGCCTCATACTTGCCACTACGATGGAGGTATCTATCAATTTATAAATTATTCTGCCTAGTGGTTTTAGTGCTTATCAGGTAACATGTGCCCTGTATTCCTTCAAGATTCTGCAAAGCCAGAATCAAAAGAAATAAATGGAAATTAACAATGGAGCAAAAAAATTATACAGGAAAAGGAAAATATGATAACTATGGTTACTATGACTTCCCTATAATCTGAGTTTTAATGTGTTGCAGTGATTAACTACTCAGTGCAGACATCAAGCCCATATGGTAACTTTTCTCTACAGTGCTCAGTGTAGTGTCTAGCACACAGGTGTTCATATAATATTCATTGAGTAAATGAATTTGTGGTGAAGAGATGACTCAACTAACTTTTGGTATGTCTTAATAAGTGGTCTCTTTTTACTGCCTTGCCCGTAATTTGTCATGAGATTACATTACATAGTACTTACATTACATAGTACTGAGCTTATTCTTTAAAAGAATTCTAATTAAAATATAGTACCTTTCCATGTATAGATTTTGAAATGATGACATACATATAGTATGTCAGCTTCTCGAGTATAATAGCAAATGCTGACATGTCTGTAGTTGTTAAACCCTTAGGACTAAATGAATGAGTAAATGTGTATGTTAATTTTCCCACTGCTTCGCAGATCATGTACTGTTTGATGTTGTCTGGTTTGGGTATCCTCTATGACTTGAGCAAGGGTGGGAATTCACAGGATACTCACCATCTATCTCAACTGAAACGTCTGCTAGTGGCAGTTGGTGGAGATAAGTAAAACTTGAAAGTGTGCTTTTGGTATTGCTAACCCAGATATGAGGGTGGTCGAAGTTGGCCCCGAACCCTATGCCCAGCCCTTGAGGGCAAAAGTTCTTTGGGGTGGGGATGGGGTGCAAGGCAAGGCAGGTGGATGTGACTGACTTCTTGTTCTTGGGATTTAGAGTCAGTTGTACCAGTGTAAATTGAACTTAATTTACTTTTGTGTGCCAATCCAGACCACCATGGAATAATTGTTCTCAATAACCTCACAATAACGAGTTTTGGGGACCAAATTAAAGGATTGTAGCAGGTTTTATATTCAGAATTTGGATCTCTGGGCTTTGGTACTGATAGTCCTTGAAGTTATGCATGGCCATGTTCATGCCCTTAGGTGCCTGGGTGCCACAGAAACCCATACATTGATAGGAATCTGTTCAGGAAAGTGACAAGAAAATCATTTTGGTCATTCTAATTCTCAGGTATCAACTTGAGCTAAAGGATGACTACATTGATAGATCTAACAGACTGGGTGAAGAGGACAGGAAGAATAAAGGTGATTCTTGTGGAGAAGAAAGCTGCATTTGTAAATTTCTGGTATAGGTTATTAGCTTCCTAAATTGGGCCTGTTCTAAATTTATATGTGTGTGTGTAGCTTACATTTTACTTTTACTACAAAATTAATCATTATTTTGTTCTTTTAATTTTACGTATCAAAAATGACCTTAACCTGAGAGAGGTAGGGTATTCAGGAGGTTTTTCTTCCCCCATCTACTTTCCTCCCTCCCCTTTGACCACCACTTGCTTGTTATCAATATTTATGGGCCTGTCTGTTTTGTTTTGTTTATTTTTATTTCTTAAGATTCCACATGTAAGTTAAATCATAAGGTATTTGTTTTTCTCTGTAACTTATTTCATCATAATATCCTTTAGATTCATCCATGTTGTCACAGGTGGCAAGATATTATTCATTTCAGTGGCTGAGTAATATATCACATCTTCTGTATCCACACATTCATTTATTGATGGTAGTCTAGGTTGCTTCCAAATCTTGTCTGTTACTAGTAATGCTGCAGTGAACATGTGGGTGCACATGTATGTCTTTTCAAATTGGCATGTTGTTGTTTTTTACATATACTGAGAAGTAGAATTATTAGAACATATGGCCGCTCTTATTATTATTTTTTTTGGGGGGGTGGGGGTGGGGAGAGTGACTTCACACTGTTTTTCCATAGTGGCTGCACCAATCTGCATTCCCACCAACAGTGTATGAGGGTTCTCTTTTTTCCACATCTTGGCCAGCACTTGTTATTTATCCATTTATTGATGATAGCTGTTCTAACAGGTGGGAGGTGATATCTCATTGTGGTTTTAAGCATGAGAGACTTCATTTTTTACTTATGGAAAATTTTAACTTCTCCATTCCCTGTGACCTCTTTCCTTATTTCTTTTACTTGTAACATATGTTTATGCCTCATGATATTTTTACCTGACATATAACTTCCTAAACTGTTTTATAACTAACCCAGGAGTAGGAAAGTTGAATAATTTTTCAATCTCTTGATATTTTATGTCTCAGTATATTTGTAGAAACTTGTCTATGAAAAGAAGTGAACTTAAGTAGAAATTTCAAAGGAACCAGAGCTGGGTACTTGATAAGGACCCATAAGGTCACCCAGTGTGTGGCTGCTCCTCTGTGACTATCTTGTGAAAACTAGACTAATACTTCTTAGGAATTAGTACCATCATGTAGTCAGCTAATTTTTTTTTAATGATATATCTGCATAGACTCATATTGAATGAAGTGGAAATGATGAAATAGACATTAAAATCATAAGACAAATCTTTGTATTTAAGGAAATTCAGATCTTTGTGTATGAGGGCTCTGAGCAGCTGGTGCAACTGGTTGGTATGTGTAGTGGAAGAAAGTTCACAATATATGTGACCATTAAGACTTCCCATCACCTGTTGGGTAATAGGACTTATTTCTTACTTTCCCTACTGATTTTTGACTATGACACCTGCTATTTTAGATGATGAAATAATCGTCATTAGGTCTGACATTGTACATAAATTCTTAAATGAGTTTTTATTCACTAGAAAAACATCTTTAATTGGTTGGCTTTCTCTTTCAGTAAAACCTATTCTTGTGCAAGAGCAGTCCATGGCTACCAATTCAAAACAGGAAGAAGAATGCAATCATTCTGCAACTCGTGTGAAAGAACTTGAGGTAATTGCTAAGCCTATTGTTTTTTGAAGTCGATAAAACTTCAAGGCAGTAGATGAAATTTTAGTTTCAGCCATACATTATTTAGCTTGATGTGTTTAGACTGTTTATTTTATGACTAAGAAGGCCCAACTTAAGTTAATTTAGTAGTTCTTCCTTTTAGTCCTTCCTGCTTGTTGCCTGGAACAAGTTCCTTAATCATTGGGGTGGTTGAGGTTCCGTGGTGAGCTGACCTATGTGCCTAGCCCATAGCAGGTGGCCAGTGCTTTTAGTTTCTGCCTTAGCCTCTCCTTCCTTCCCATCAGCAGAAGGTGAACATTCCTGTCATTACATTGGGATCTTACAGGATAAAACAGAATGAGATGTGTTTTTCACATGCCATTTATTTTCTTGCTGTTCATCACGTGTGCTCTCTGAAGGACAGAGCTGGAACTTGATGTACCTGGATATATCCTGCACATAAAATGTATTTTTGCAGCTGTAATGATCTATTTATTTGAGAACATTGTAGACTTTTGTATGTAAACATGAAATGTATAAAAAAAGGAAAGCACCACAGCATGTTTGTGATAGCTCAGCTTTTCATTTTTATAAACATTGCTGCAGTCTGTGATTGCTATTGGGACCTTAGTTGTATCTGGAAAATGGGCAACAAACTTAATCTGAAGCACTTGCTTTGTAGGCCAGGGTTCTTCTGCATAAGTATAAGGTTGGATGAACTTCCCCCGCCCCTTCTAGGGCAAAGATGAGCTTCCATGTTGGAATCAGGTTCTTCTTACTGCAGAGAATGAGTCCTCTGTCCAGTGACCTTACTTACTATGACACCCAGTTTATAGCAGCCTGCCAGTTTTTGCATAAGAAGTACTGCAGTAACTGTTCAAATGCAAGTTTTTTTTTTCAATTCCAGCTTGAACTCGAATCTCTCAAGGCCCAGTTCTTGGCAATAACCAAGCAAAACCACCTGCTGAATGAAGAGATGAAAGAGATGAGTGGCTATTTGCTTCTAAAAGAAGAGAAATTAGAGCTTCAGGCTCAAAATAAATTACTTAAACAACAACTGGAAGAGAGCAGAAATGAAAACTTGCATCTTTTTAACCGTATGTCTTTTTCCTGATTTGCATGTCTTTGTAATTCATATTAGCTTAATATTATGACACTATGCTTTGTATCTGTAAGGAAGGCTTCAATCAGGAAAATTTTTATAAAATTAAGATTCTCAATTTGAAGTTACTTCCTTTTTTGCTTGCTATTACTATAGTATATTATTAGTGTCACTAAGAAGTATCTTTAAACTACAAATCTGCCTTCTGGGTTGTACAAATCTCCCCTCACTTTCTGCTGCTCAGATTTGGCCATTGAGAAGGAGGAATGAGAGTGAGGTTGAGGTTATTATTCCCTCTCCACCATTGCATCCTCACCCCCACTGTATATATTGGCTGTGGGCTGGCCCTGTGCCTCTCAGCAAGGCAAGATCCAGTGCTTACAGGATGACCTCTCACCATTGCTCTGTGCCTGTGCCAGATCTTTCTCTCCCAATTCTGGGAATTCTTCCCTCCCTGATGGTTTAGGCCAAGTGTGGAGACTGTCCTGCCCACAGGCTATAGAAGACCCATAAAATCTTTTGATCTGGCCCTGCCAAGGCATTAGGGGTGAGTTAATTAAATGTTTGACCAAATATAGGAGGCTAATTAAGTTGATAATTTTGTATGACCTGCAAATGATGTTATAAATATCCATGTCAAAACCGGTTTGGCTCAGTGGATGGAGCGTCGGCCTGCAGACTGAAGGGTCCCAGGTTCGATTCCGGTCAAGGGCATGTGCCTGGGTTGCGGGCACATCCCCAATGGGGGATGTGCAGGAGGCAGCTGATCGATGTTTCTCTCTCATCGATGTTTCTGGCTCTCTATCTCTCTCCCTTCCCCTCTGTAAAAAACCAATAAAATATATTTAAAAATAAATAACTAACTACAAATAAATATCCCAATGGCCCTTGGCAGAAGAAAGTTTCCCCACTCCTACTTTGGGCCCACGGAGTTAACAGCATGGCCCGATTACTAGCCCAGAGAACTATACCACCCTTAGTGGCTAACCTACATGAATCACCCTTTAGTGGTTCTTCAGTGACTGAAATGGTGGAACTCCATCTGATGTCTGCTTGAACCCTGAGTGTTGCTGACTGGTGCACAGATCAGATTAGACCTAGGGGTACTTAACAGGTTTTGATGGAGAACTCCTTTTATGCCTCCTGTGTGTGATAGAGGAAAGAGGTGGGCTTTCAGGTTAGTTAAAGGATTTGAAAGAATTTCTTTCATTTGCATTAGAAAAGAGTAGTGAACTTTGCCTCTGCATGCATTAAACTCTTCTGAAATTTGTGCTCTTAGTCCATTCCATAGAATTAATATGGTATTAACTACATGTGTACAAAGAAAAGAAAGAACAATTTAAAATATCTTTAGCTGCTTTTGCTAAGTGAGATGGGAAAACTTACTGTTGATAATCACCAGGCTTTTTTACCTTCTTCGTTATAGCTCAACCACCTCCTGAACTGGTAAATTTGCAGAAACAGTTGAAGGAAGCAGGAGCTGCTTTCGTGTT
This sequence comes from Myotis nattereri, assembly GCF_964212035.1. Classification (NCBI taxonomy): domain Eukaryota; kingdom Metazoa; phylum Chordata; class Mammalia; order Chiroptera; family Vespertilionidae; genus Myotis; species Myotis nattereri. Next base: position 21,319,045 of record NC_138094.1, on the reverse strand, counting down.
AGGGCATAAGAAGTTTGAAACTCACAAGGAGGCTCTGCAGAGACAGCTGCAAAGTGAAGTGAGTACTGATCTTTATTTGGTCGGGTGTTAGTCTGATCCACTGTGTACACATGTAAGCTTGGTGTGTGTCACACCAGTGTAAATCAGATTGGTTTTAACATCAAAAATTATCCCCCCACTATTCTAAGGTAACCTTCTCACCTGAGAAATTCTTGGGTGATGATATAACTATATTTATAACAGTAATAAAATCCCAAGGAAAGCGCACTCATAAACAGAAATTGTCCCAGTCTCGGTTGTGCCCTCTAGTAATGTCTCTTGATTCTTGCCCTGTGACTTAGAATTGTTGACACTCTGGTGTCTGCCTCATACCTTATAGAACTGTTCTTAGAGATGAGTGCAAATGGAGGTGGCAAACTTGTTTGTGTGCTCTATTGTTTTCTAGGGACCTGTGGACCACAGGCATGAAGCTGCTCAGAATGGGCAAAATGGAAAAGAGAATAAGCCCTATAAAAGACTTGTTCCTTTTGAAGTGAACTGGGATTTCTTTTACATTGATTTCTTCCCTTCTTTAAATCTTTTCAGACTGAGCATTCTGCAAAGCTGAAGGCCCGGATATTAAATTATGATGCTTCTGTAAGGAGGTTAACTATGCAGGTGGCTGATTTAAAATTGCAACTGAAGCAGATTGAGACAGGTTAGAGAGATTTTTAACTTACAAATGTGTATGTGTAAAACTTCCAGTATATATGGAAATGTAATGATCACTACTGAAGTTTCAGTAATTCTCATAGTAGGGGAAAAGCCATAGAAATATGTCATCTTAGAAGTAAAAACTCTGTCCATTTCAGGAATACCAACCAGTCAGTCATCAGCTAACGTGACTTGCTTTTATAGGTTCCTTTGGCTTGGAAGAGCCTTGTACCCCAAATAAGAAAGGTGTAATGGCACAGAGGTTCCCAAATTCATGGACCTTGGTTTTTCTTTTATATTTGTTACCTTGATAATAAGATCAATCTGACCCTTCAGGGTTTTTACGTGTTCCTTGAGAGATGAGTAAAATATGTGAGAAGCAGGGTGACTTATGTCACACTAGAGGCCTGGTGCATGAATTTGTACATGGGTGGGGTCCCTCAGTGTGGCCTGTGGGGATTGTGCTGAAACTGGCAGTCCAGCGCCACCTGCTGCTACTGCCTACCACTCTCGCTCATCCTGATCCTGCTGCACCTGCCACAGGCTCACGCCCAGTCAGTCCTGATCAGGAGAAGCTCGTCTGCTGCAGTGGCACTTGCCTGCATCTGGCGCCTGTCCCAAAGGGTATGGGATGGAGGGGTCGGTGGGGGGAGAACGCAATCTGCCCTTTGGGCAGGTGGTGGGATGCCCTTGCCTGCCCAGGATCCAGATCTGTCCCTGACGTTCGCAGGGATTGTCAAGATTTCTTCCTTGCAGAGTGTCTAGGGAGGGGAAGCAGCTGCGGTGCCTGAGGCCAACTTTCAGGAGGCTAGTGGCCCTGTGCTAGTGGTACTGGTCTGTTGGTGCCTGGCCTGTTCTCTAGAGATTGGACCTGCAGGACTACTGAGGGAGTGAGTGGCTACTGCTGCTGGCTGGTGGGCCTCCAGGAACAGGTCAGTCAGCAGAGCAGCACTCCCCCTGTGGGAGCGCACTCACCACCAGGGGGCAGCTCCTGCGTTGAGTGTCTGCCCCCTGGTATCAGTACATGTCAGAGTGACTGGTGGACCTGTCATTCAGTTGCTTTAGATAGAGGTTAGTATATATCACATTGATTATATACAGTGTTTATGTTTTTGCACCTCAATTTTGAAGTTACTGATTAACCTTGGTTGGACACATTTAACTTCTTTGTGATAACCATTATAATAACCTGGTTATTAACAGGGAAGGAGTAAAAGGAAGATTAGGTAATAGAGACATGCCATTTATACAGCTTTGCCAGGGAATTGCAGTTAATAGTCTCCAAGTTTATTACCTAAAGATCACTGTGGGAAGGCACTAGACAATGGACCCATGCCCAGTGAGGTCTGCATGACGTGGGATGTTGCTTATCTGTTAGTCAGTCACACCAGGGAATAAGTCAGTAGCCAGAAATAGGCATGCCACCGCAAGTACAGGAATATTTAATTTTTAAGCTCCTGAACAAAGAAGCCCCTCTCTCTCGCTGCTCACCTCAGATTCCCAGCTTATGGTGTTCTTACCTCCCTCTACTCACCCTGTGACCCACAGCCATGTAGACTTCACACAGTGTACTGATGTACTAAATGTAGCCTGACACTAAATCATGCCCTGCTCCACCATGGAATGGACACTCTGGATACTGGCCCTACTCTTTGATTCTGCTGGAGCCCCGTCTGCACTCTTTTCAGGACTAGGCTAAGGGACATTGAACCCTGCAGACCAGAAAATATAATTACACACCAATAAAATACATTCATTCTCCCATGGGAGTCTTAGAAAAGTCTTTTTCTAAAGATACTGCAAGAGCCACCCACTACCACTAAAGTCGGAAAAATTTGACCCAGTGATTTCTCCAGCTACAGTTGGACCTCAGTTTCCTCATTTGCAATGGGGATATGAATATCTACTTTGCCATGGTGAAGAAGGCAAAATGAGATGGCTCTCAGTTGAGTGCCTGCAACACATCAGATACTCAGAAGGATTACTGCTATCATGTTACTGCATGTTTGCCCTGAGGATGCATACTGCCTGCCTCTTCTTCATAACAGGTGTACTGAAGCTGAGATACAAAGCTCAAAAAGAAAGTTTCTGTGTGTTAGCAGTTGAACTGGTTTCCACATTTCCTGGCCTGGAGCCTTCCTCAGTTCCTATTTGTACTCACTCCTCCTCAGTTCCTTTTCCCATCTTCCACACTAGTTTCATTTTTATCTCTTGACTCCTTCCCTGTTCCTTATTTTCTCTCAAGCCTATTTGCTAAACTGCCCACAGCTGAAATCACAGTGATCTCGAAAGATGAATAGTTTGAGGATGGAACCTTTTCAAACGCATGCATTGCCCTGGAGGCATTGCTGGAGAGTAGCGGCCACAAGACTGGCTATGCATGTTCAGGTTTTGCTTAGGGAGTCCCAGCATCTGTACACCTCCCTACCTGTATGACCTAGCCTTAGCTCCCCAGGTGTAATGTGGGAGGAGCAGAGTTGTTAGTCTTGTTGTGGCTGCAGGTCCTCATACCCTTATCTGAAAACTAGAGGCCTGATGCATGAAATTTGTGCACTCACCTTCGGTGGCTCGCCTCAGACCTCGCAGCTGTGGCTTTGTCTGGAAGGTTGTCCAGAAGGATGTCTGGAAGGTCATTCGGCTGTCCGGTCTAATTAGCACATTATGCTTTTATTATCGACTAGAGGCCTGGTGCACAAAATTCCTGCAGTCAGGCGGAAGGGGCCCCCCAGCCTGGCCTGTGCCCTCTCAGTTCTGGAGCCCCACGATAGATCGCCCCAAAGATGTAGGCTCCTGGATGAATTGCCCCAAAGAGGTAGGCTGGAGTAGGGTCCCTGCCTGCAGGCATGTAAAGCCTCGGGACCCCCAGTGCTAGAAGCTAAGACCAGCAGGTCATAATAAATGCGAGAAGTTCACCAGAAGGCTGATGGGCTTCGATATTCAGCAGGGCTGAAAATCTGCAAATTATTACCTGCTGCTAGAGGAAAGGCCAAAAGCAGTTCCTCTAACCTGATAATTTTTTCCTGTTTATCAAACCTGACCTTTGATATGTGTGTTTATTTTGCTAAAGGGCAAAATGTGTAAATAAAAAGCCATGGGTCCAGAAATTCGGCAAGCCACTCCACTAGAGAGCTGGTTTCCGCCTGGCTTTCCCCCATGCCTTCCAAATTTATACTTCTTGTCCAGTGTATCCATTTATGTGTCAGCCCCTTCTCCAAATTCCTGAACCCTTGATGCAAAAAGACTGCGGCACCCCAGGCCACGCCATGTGGAGCTAGCTGCCAGGCCCCACCTCCGTGCACACAGCATCAAGTCTGCGCCCACCTGTGCACGCAGCCTCCTGATGATGGATGTGATGGGCATGAGGGCATTGCGGCGTGAGGGCTTAACAACCACATAAACTTATATTAGCATAGATAGATTGGGCCCTATAGTGGTTTTGCCACAGCCCTGGGAGTTCTGGGGCAGCATCCTTTAGTGAACCATGTTTGCAGTCAAATATGTGACTATCCATGCTGGGTAGAATAAATAAAGGTAATGAATGGATTTGCATCAGTTCAGGTAAAGTTTATCAACAGTGAATTCAGGTCTGCTTAGGCTTTGTTACCAAATTTATGAATATGATTGTGGATCGTGGGTTGTGAAATAATATCATGCATTAAGAAGGAAGGCCTAGCTCTGGCTAATTTTGTTCAGTGGTTAGAGCGATGGCTTGCAGACCAAAAGATGGTGGGTTCCATTCCTGTCAACCACATATACCTCAGTTGTGGGTTTTCTCACCATCTTTGGTTGGGGGTGCATGTGGGAGGCCAAGTTGAGGTGTCTCTCACATCAGTGTTTCTCTTCTCTCTCCCTATTCCTCTACTCTTCCCTTTCACTCTTCAATGGAAAATACATCTTTAAATGAGGACTAAAAAAAAGGCCTAAAAACAAGGTCTGTGAAGTTATAACTGGTACATAAAGCTCTCAAAAAAAATGCTAATAAATAAGAATTGGCTTCAGAAATTGTTTAGTGTGCATATTTGTTCTTATTAATACCTCTCTCTTCATTTAAAAAAAAATATCAAGCATATTTGAATTTTTTTTCCTGCTCATTGGTCACATTATTTTCATTTAGCCCCCAGCCAAAGCCATCTCTGTTTCATCATTCTGCCAGCAGATTTATGGTGTCTCCTACTGGTGAAACAAGCAGGGATTTCTTGAAAAAAATCATCTCAAACAGGAAAAGCTGATGGGAGAGACAGTTACACCAAGGATCATAAATCATCCAAATACAAGCACAGTTGTTTGCTCCCACATTTCTGATCTTTAGTTTGTAATCACACCAAGGCAAGAATGAAAGAGCTAGAGCAAGAGATTGATTGCTTAGAAAAAGCTTTCTTCGGTATTCTGTTGCTAGAAGCCCACTAGCATCTAAGAGTCTGCCTCCACTCATTTAGGTAAGCTTCTGCAGAAAGGGTTTCAGGACTTTCATGGTCCTTTTATCTGAGTACGAGTGAGTGAGCTGTAGAGAGCAAGAAGGAGGAGAAGTCTATGCTTGCTGTACCTGGGAAATCTTTAGCCTGAGTAGCTTCATCCTCACTGCACCTATGGTTGCCTGCTTACCAGAGACTTCTCCCCTGTGACATAACATTGTGGGAGGCAACGGCTTAGAGCAAGTTCAGCATTTTGCTTGACATGCAGACGTGTTCAGAGAATGGTAATCAATGGCTTTTCCCTTACTGCTGATTAGTTTTATTATTAATGCTGAATCCTTAATAATGTGGGTCAGTTATACATCATAGTCAACTATTTGCAAGGATAATAGAATTTCTTTTCAAATTAAACTCCTTAGGAAACATGTTGCTGTTTTCACTGTGTAATTTGTAATATTCTTGTCCTGATACCTTTTGCCCTTTAGGTCTGGACCAATCCCAGTCCTTTGCTTTTCCCAGTCCTTGTCCTGAAAGAATGCTCCCGCCTTCAGCAACTGAATCTAGGCACAGCCTTTCCATCCATTCACTCTCAAGCCTTCTGGAGCAGAAAGCCAAGTAAGTTCCACATTCTGATTGGCCCAGCCAAGTCTGGTTAGCTGAATGGCCCTGACTTTGCGTTGTTTTAAAGTGACGCTCAAGACCATGTGGAGTGTAGAATCAGATTGTAAGATGATGTGTAATCTTCAAGAATCATCTGAATTATTTGGGGAAAATTCCTTTTAGCAAATAATTAATTTTTCCTTGTTTGCTAAACCTGATGTGTACACAGTGCACTATGGTAGCAGTAAGCATTTTCATAGTTCTATGAATAGACTTGGTTTATAGAAATAAAAAAGCAACATACAAAATCTACAGAAGCAAATTCAGTTTATTTTTAAACTTGAAGTAGTTTCACACATTTTAATTTTAAAGTCCTTCAAAAAAAATAAGTCAGTTAAAAAATATTTGGGCATTTAGTCCAAACAAAAGTCTAATTTGTCTATTGAGATAAATACTGAATTGGTAGTGGGTTGTAGGGTCTGATTGCTGAAGTAGAATGGCGTATGTAGAAGTTGGGTGGCGGGTCACCCAGGCTGGGATTGAGGCGCATAGGAGACTCCTGTCTGTGCTTGATCCATATGGACGGCACTCTGACTCCTTAGTTCTGGGCTCCAGGCTGGACATCTGTCTGCATATTTTGATTCACTCCCAGTGTACAGAGTTGAAAACTGCCACATGTGTCCACCATGGTCCTAATGCGTGTAATGTGCATTTATTTATATTGCTTTCTCATGATAAAGCCAAGAGGAGAAACAGCACACCCATGTGGGAGTTAGGGCACTTGGATGCACATGGGGCTTGTAGTTTTGCATCTTCAGCTGACTCATACTGATGCTGTGCAGAATTTGTTCTTTTCAAAAACGTTTTGTGGTTCTTGAAAATATAAAAGCATTGAGAGTGCCACATTATTTCTTGTCAGCAATATAATACCTGCCTCACAGTGTAAGGTGGTTCTGCAGAGTGCCCAAGCTAATGTCTTGATTACTTGGAATGATGCCAGTTGCATGGAGCGTGCCCAGTGCAGGACAGCTTTCATTTTCACAGAGCACAGTTCATTCTCTAGAGCAGCAGTTCTCAACCTGTGGGTCGAGACCCCTTGGGGGTCAAATGACCCTTTCACAGGGGTCGCCTAAGACCATCGGCAAACATATATATAATTACATATTGTTTTTGTGATTAATCACTATGCTTTAATTATGTTCAATTTGTAACAATGAAAATACATCCTGCATATCAGATATTTACATGACGATTCTCAACAGTAGCAAAATTACAGTTATGAAGTAGCAACGAAAATAATTTTATGGTTGGGGGTCACCACAACATGAGGAACTGTATTAAAGGGTCGCGGCATTAGGAAGGTTGAGAACCACCGCTCTAGAGCCTTTTCCAGAGTCACAAAGGCTTTTCATAGCCCTGTGCTCTTGGTTTTACCTTATTACAACTTCACACTCATGAATTTTATTCTTTCAACCCAGTCTTTATCAAAGACAAACTGAAGTTCAAGACAGACATAAATTTTCAAATGTGGATGAACTATCTTTTGAGGATAATGAGGAATTTGGATCATCTTTTGAACGTAAGTTTAAATGTAAGTACCAGTTTTTAACAGTTGAAAATGTAGAAAGCTAAATCTTGGTGAAATATATCCATTGTTAAATCAAAGGCCTTAAAAATTACAACATTTGTATTTTGTGATAAAAACATGGATACAGATGTATTACCTTTTTTATATCACAGATTTTGATGGGTCTATTTGAGTGTTACTTTTTTTTAATTTTCAAGATAACCAATAATTTCAAAGTTGGAGCTAAGCTCACAAGTGAACCCTTAACTTAATTTACCAAGTTTGGGATTGCCTCAGATTAAAATACCTGATTCTTAATTTTTTTTCTTTTTATGGAATATGAAGATGCTAAGTTATTTAAGTTATACAGATTCTGATGACTGCATCAGATGTAGAAACCTCATTCTTAGTGAATGAATGGAGGTGGAAGTATATTAGCTTCCTTATCTGAAAACTGGAGGCCTGGCTCTGGCTCTGCCTTAGATTGTTCTCTGGGAGCATACTGCTTAAGTATAAAATTAGGATATAGAAGTCAGTCAGCTCTAAGGTTCTCTCTAGCCTAGGAAATCTTTATATTTGTATATAATCTGTAGTTTTGCATTGTGAGCTTCATTGTCAAATCTGAAAGTACTCTACTTTGAACAGTTAAATGAAAGAGCTTAGTAAAATTTGTAAATTCTTTGCAACTAACTTTTTAACAATTTTGTTAAGGCTTTACTATCTAAATGGAGTTCATATAATTATCAGCAAGTCAGGTGAATTCTGTCACTTTCCTGTTGGGTTATAAATCTAGTTTTGGAAACAAATCTAATTCTTTTAAGTGTAATAACACTTTGAGAAGCAAATAGATTGTCAAGTGGTATGCTGAAAGTCTTAGGATTAATTCTGTAGGAAAAGATCTGGCTTGGTTGCTTTGGCTGAGACTTGAGCGCAGCCAAAGTTACCCCCATACTGCCCTGCCTTCTTTTGCTGTTGTTAAGGACTCCTGGGACACTCATTTGTACCTATTATAGATGCAGCAGACATGCTGATACAGTTTGAAGTGAATGGCCTCCATCCTGCTGGTGACATGCCTCTCTTGGGAACTGCCTTGGGTGCTCCTCCTGCCAGACCTATCTCCTCTCATTACCCAAGTAAGTTTTCCTTGGTTGTAACTACAGATAGTATGATAGCTACTAAATGCCAGCCTGTTCCTAGTGAGTTATTTCATTTATTGAGGGAGGACCTTTATAAGCATAAATTATTCAAAGTCTTAGAGTTGAGTATTGCCATTGTTAATACATTTCTGAAATAAATTTGAACATGTAAAGAGGAGAAAATTAAAGGAGTTGCTTCTCATTAATCTTCCCCAACAGTGGCTTTTTTTAAAAAAAATCTTTATTGTTGAAACTATTACAGAAGTCCCCTTCTTTCCCCCATTGACCTCTTCCAGCCTGCTCCTGGCACACGCCCGCCCCCCCCCCACCCCCACCCCACACACACAGGCCCTCACCATCCCATTATTTGTGTTCACTCATTATGCATATATGCATACAAGTTCAATGATTGAGCTCTTCCTACCCACCTCCCCTCCCCTGACTTCCCTCTGAGGTTTCACAGTCTGTTCCATGCTTTTATGTCTCTGGGTCTATTTTTGTTCATCAGTTTATTTTGTTCATTAGATTCTACACATGAGGGAGATCATGTGATACTTATCTTTCTTTGACTGGCTTACTTCACTTAGCATAATGTTCTCCAGGTCCATCCATGCTGTTGCAAATGGTAAGAGTTCTTTCTTTTTTACTGCCACACAGTATTCCATTGTGTAAGTGTACTATAGTTTTTTTTATCTACTCATCTGCTGATGAGCACTTAAGGCTCATTCCAAATCTCAGCTACTGTAAATTGTGCTGCTATGAACATAGGGGTGCATTTATTCTTTCTAATGAGTGCATTGGGTTTCTTAGAATATATTTCTAGAAGTGGGATCACTGGGTCAAATGGGAGTTCCATTTTGAATTTTTTGAGGAAACTATACTGTTTTCCACAGTAGCTACACCAGTCTGCATTCCCACCAGCAGTGTACTTTTCTCCACATCCTCGCCAACAGCTGTCATTTGATTTCTTGATGATAGCCACTCTGACAGGTGTGAGCTGGTACCTTATTGTTGTTTTGATTTGCATTTCCCAGATGATTAGTTACTTTGAGGATTTTTTCATATGTCTCTTGGCTTTCTGTATGTCCTCTTTGGAGAAGTGTCTATTTATGTCCTTTGCCCATTTTTTAATTGGACTGTTTACCTTGTTTTTGTTAAATTGTATGAGTTCTCTATATATTTTGGAAACTGACTCCTTATTGGATGTATCATTGGCAAATATGTTCTCCCATGCAGTAGACTCTCTTGTTATTTTCTTTTTAAAAAAATACTTTTATTGATTTTTTACAGAGAGGAAGGGAGAGGGATAGAGAGTTAGAAACATCGATGAGAGAGAAACACCAATCAGCTGCCTCCTGCACACCCCCCACTGGGGATGTGCCTGTAACCAAGGTACATGCCCTTGACCAGAATCGAACCTAGGACCCTTCAGTCCACATGTCAACGCTCTATCCACTGAGCCAAACCAGTCAGGGCTCTTGTTTTCTTGATGGTTTCTTTTGCTGTGCAGCTGCTTTTTATTTTGATGTAGCCCCATTTGTCTATTTCCTTCTTAGTTTCCTTTGCCCTAGGCATTGTATCCATAAACATGTTGCTGTGTAAGATGGCTGAGATTTTGGTGCCCGTGATTTCTTCTAGGATTTTTATGGTTTCCCAACTTAAATTTAAGTCTTTTTTCCATTTTGTGTATCCATACACATATTATTTTGTGTATGGTGTAAGTTGGTCTTATTTCATGTTTTTGCATATATCTGTCTAATTATCCCAACACCATTTCTTGAAGAGACTGCCTCTGCTCCATTGTATGCTCTTGCCTCCTTTGTCAAATACTAGTTTCGTATAGTGGTGTGGGTCAATTTCTGGGTTCTTAGTTCTGTTCCATTGCTCTGTATGCGATACTTGTACCAGTACCAGGCTATTTTGATTACAGTGGCTTTCTAGTATAACTTGATATCTAGTATTGTTATTCCTCCAACTTTTCTCTTTCTCAAGCTTGCTGCAGCTTTTGAGGTCTTTATTGGTATAATTTTTATAGTATTTTTCTAAGTCTGTGAAATATGCCATTGGTATTTTAATAGGTGTGCATTGAACCTAAAGATTGCTTTGGGTAGTATGGACATTTTGATGGTATTTATTTCTGCCAATCTATGAACATGGTATATTCTTCCTCTAGTTTATATCTTCTTCTACCTCTTTTTTCAATGTGCTATGGTTTTCTGAGTATAGGTATTTTACCACTTTGGTTAAGTTTATTCATAAGTCTCAATTTTTTGTTGTTGTTGCAGTGCTAATTGGGATTGTTCTTTTATTTCTCTTTCTGAGCGTTCAATATTGGTATATAAAAATGCCATAGTTTACTGGGTGTTAATTTTATATCCTGTTATGTTGCATCCCTGTCTTCCTATTCTTAGGGAAAATAGTTTTAGTTTTTAGCCATTGAGTATGATATTGGCTGTAGGTTTGTAATATATGGCTTTTTAATATGTTGAGATATGATCTATTTCTACTTTACTGAAAGTTTTTATCAAAAAAGGGTGTTGGATTTTGTCATGCTTTTTCTGCATTGATTGAAATGATCATGTGATTTTTGAGTGTTGCAGTCTGTTAATGTGATATATCACATTTATTGATTTGTGGATATTGTACCAGCCTTGCATTCCTAGAATAAATGCCATTTGGTCATGATGTATGGTCTTTTTAATGTATTGCTGGATCTCATTTGCTAAAATTATGTTGAATATTTTAGGGTCTGTATTCATCGGGGATAATTCTCTTTCTTTGTAGTGGCTTTATCTGGATTTGGGATTAGGGTAATGCTGTCCTCATAGAAAGTGTTCCTTTCCCTTGGATATTTGGAATAGTTGAGGAGATTAGGTATTAGTTTTTCTTTGAATGTTTGATAAAACTTCCCTATGAAGCCATCTGGACCAGGACTTCTGTTTGCTGGAAGTTATCTAATTACTGCTTCAATTCCATCAGTACTTACTGGCTTATTCAGGTTTTCTGATTTTTCCTGATTGAGTTTTGGAAGATTGTATTTTTCTTATTTGTCCATAGTCTGACAAAGCAGTTACCTTTTTGCTTAAGACAGTTCTTCAGAAACTATTCCATTTTGGGAAATCATAGTATAAAATTGAAATGGCGGTTAATACCCATATACATCTTCAATGTGATTGTAGTATGTTAATAATTCTTTGTTTCCTTCATGTCTTTAAAAAAAAAATAAGGACAGAAGAACCTTTATATTTCAGTTTTCAGAAGAGCTGATGACATTGGAGGAAAACTCGTCATCAAACTTGTCTGGCCCACTTTCTCTTTCTTCTTACTGTCTCTAATTTACACACTTCCCTCCCCTGTGTGGAATCAGGGAGGAAAGCTCTAGGGGGAGATTAGAGCTTTGTCTCATACTCCAGCCAGATCTTTTTCTCCTTGAACTAAAGAGTTTAAGCCTCAAGCTTGAAAGGAGATTTCTTAAGTAAAACCACCTCTTGTTTTTCCAGTGTTTGGATGGGACTATCATGTTCAACGCCTCTTGTAAGTAGTTTCTTGGTTCAAGTCAGCATACTCAGGGAGATGAGGAATTGCCAAAGGAAACAAGACTTTGAAAGGATTGTTCTCACTGATTCCAGGGTACACCATCCTGTAAAGCACTCATTCAGCGAGACTTCATTGAGAACCTTCACTTCATATATGAAAACTCTATCACCCAATATCACCTCATTGATTTAATTGTGAAAAAAGAAAAACAAACACCTCCTGTGTGCTGGGTGCTGGGCATACTGCAGTGGGACAACCCAAGCCCTTTCTTCATGGAGCTTCTAGTGGGAAAGTCAGCAGTCAGCTAGCCATCACCAAGACCTCTGATGGGATAGATACTGAGTAGGGGCAGTGGCCACCCAAGAGTGGCTGTGATAGGTTGTTTCGCAGAGACCTGGGTGAGTAGGAAATAAAAATAATACAATAAAGGAAACCAACTGAGTTCATAGGTGTTCTATCTCAGAGATAGAATGAAAATTATAACAATGGCTTTTAAAATTATTCTTAAGTAATGTTTACATTGATCATTGAAAAATTCTCTTATAATCATCATTTCCCCTCTTCGTTTGGATACAAAGGGAAGTGAAAAAATCCAAAACTTGATATCTTTGAGATGTCCAGTGGAAATACTAATTAGGTAGCTACAAAGTACAGTCATGCACCATTTAATAGCAGGTATATATTCTAAGAAATGTGTCCTTCGGGAATTCATTGTTGTGTGAACATCAGAGTGCACTTTTGTAAATCTAGGTGGTACAGCCTCCTGTACATCCAGGTAGCCTATTGCCCCTCCGGTGCAAGCACATACAGCATGTTACTGTACAAAACAAGATTAAATCAAGCACAGGAGAAAATGACGCCATCGAGAGATGTAATAAACATGAGGTATATGAAGTTGCTGCCCATATAACATGGGATGCTGTTTCACAGCACACTTTTCTTTATCATTAGAAAAAAAAAAAACACTATAAAACAGTGATTAAAAGGGTAGTGTAGTAAATACATAAACCAGTGACATGGTCCTTTATTATATTTATTAAGTATTAGGTACTAGACGTAGTTGTATGTGCTGTACTTTTATATGACTGGCAGCACAGTGGGTTGGTTTACATTAGCATCTCCATAGACACGGGAGTAATGCATTGTATTACATTACCATGTGGTGATAGCCACACCACTTAGACAGTAGTGATTTTTCAGCTCCATTATAATCTTACCAGAGGCCTGGTGCATGATTTTGGGGGGTCCCTTGGCCTGGCTGGTGAACAGGGCCATCTTGTCCACTCCTGATCGGGGCCTACTGGCAGGGGTGGGGTCGCGGGAGCAACCATGGGAAGTTGTCTGGTCATGGGAGCTTGGCTGTGGGAGCACACTGACCACCAGGGAGCAGATTCTGCCTTGAGCATCTGCCCTCTGGTGGTCAGTGCACATCATAGCTACCGGCCAGTCTTAACCGTTGCTTGGACTTTTATATAGAGAGAAGATGGGACCACTGTCATATATGTGGTCTGTTGAACGAAATGTTGTTATGCAATGCACAGCAAAGATATAGTCCTTTTTTCTTCTTTATTGTTTAAAGTCAGCAACCAAACAGCATTTCTATTTTGAGATTGCTATTCCATGTGATAAAGTGATGGCATTTAGGTCTGCAAGCAAGAAGAAGATTGCATTTCTGCCTGTGAAAATGATCAACTGCCTCCTCTGGTATTTGAATTTCATGACCAGGAGTATGAGTCCGAAATGACTGTGTTGTTTCTGTCCTGTTAGCAAAAACCTTCAAAATCCTTTGGTGAACCTATGAATTTGTCTCTTAGCATTGCTGGGGGGAAAGTGTAGCCTACAAAAGTTTAGGCTCTTCCAGAGCCAGAGGAGAAAGGCAAGCATAGCCATCTGTGGGATTGACATTGAGTTAAACCTGTGACAGGTGAGGACTTTTGCTTTGAGCTACAGGGAATAGACAAATAAAGCCTGGAACAATAGATGTAGAACAAACAGATTCATGTGGTTGTGAGAAGGCAGGTACAAAATACTGTGTAAATGTGGTGGTGGAGAGGTGTCACTTTAGGAATACTGTTTTTCTTAGTGGCTGTATCTTGTATTCCTTAGCCAGAAGTGTGCTAAGGTTCCTTCTTATCCACAACCTCACCAGCACTTATTGTATGACTTATTAATGGTTGCTATTCTGGCTGGTTTGCAGTGGCACCTCATTGTCATTTTAATTTGCATCTCTCTAATAATTAGTGACATTGAGCCTATCTTCATGTCTCTTGCCATTTGTATGTTGTCTTTGGAGAAGTATCTATTTAGATTTTCTGTCCACATTTAATGGGGTTGTTTTTCTTTTGGTGGATTATCGGAGTACTTTATGTGTTTTGGAAATTAACCCCTTACCATATGTATTATTGGCAAATATGTGCTCCAATACAGTGGATTCCCTTTTCATTTTGATGCTGATTTTTTTTTGCTTTGCAGAAGTTTTTTTAGTTCAATGTAGTCTCATTTGTTCCTGTTTCTCAAGAATGTTGAGGCTAGGGGACCCTACCCCCCTCCCTATGTGGGAGTCTGTTCTGTGGTACTCTTTCCCCCTCCCTACTTTGGAGTCTGTACTTGTTCTTTAACAAATCTCCGCCTTTGCTATACCGAAGGAAAAAAAAAACACAAAAACAAAAACGAATGTTGTGGCTATTTTGGGGTCTTTTTCAGTGTTCTGTATCTCATTTGAATGTTCAGAACATTCAAATTTATATGCAAATATAAATTTTTTGCATATTTCTAGATCTGTGAAATATGCACTTGGCATTTTAATAGTGATTGCATTGAATCTAAGGATTGCTTTGGATAGTAGGCACATTTTAATGATATTAATTCTACCAGTCCATGAACATGGTATATTCTTCTGTTCGTTTATCTCTTTTTTCAGGGTCCTGGGCACTTGCTCAGTGGTGGGGTTGTGTGGGAGAGGTGGGAGGAAGTGAGTATTAGGTTAGGGAGAGATTGAAAGCAAAGCACAGAGCAAGGGAGGCACAAATATACCCAGGTAGCATGAGTCTGCTGCTGGAGGTGCAGTGTTCCCAGTGCAGAAGTAGTGTACTATTTCAGGTCAGTCCGGAAAGAAGGTGTGGACACCACCAGAGCAGAGACAGCAACAGAAATCCAGGTCTTCTTTTCAGGAAATGAAGGGTGCTGCTGATGGTGGTTGCTTGAAGGCAGAGAGACTGATGTCAGGGTGAGCACATTGATTAGGTTATTTCAGCTCAGCTGTCCAGGTAAAAGGTGAGAGGTAGTCTTATTGCAGTATCTGGGGGAGTTAGAGCCTGTAAGCCCTGGTGGATGAGTGAATGTAGTGTAGAAAGGCATGATAAAAAGGGACAGGAATGATAACTTCAGGTCTGAAGCTGATGCTGTGGGATTTCCAAGTGTTGATGGTAGGGAACTGGCCAGAAATGCGGATGAGACTCGGGGAGAGATCTGTGCTAGAGAAAAAGATGTGAGAATGATCAGGGCAGAGGTAATAGCTAAAACTCCAGGAAGGGATCGGCCCAGGGCAAGTGGGAAATGTTGGTAAGATGACTAGGGGGGTTCAGGGGCGGGGTGCTGGTTTTGTACTAATTTTGTACTGTTCTGGGCGGGAGAGGCTCGATTGCTTTTGTGGGAATTAGGGGAAGAGTTATACAACTGCTGTATAAATACAGACTAATGTTTAAGTTAGAATCCTAAATAGAGAGTTACAACTGAGGATAGAGGCAGAAATGCAAGGCTTGCGAAGGGCAGAGTACAGAAGAAGGGGTGAGGAAGATAAGGAAATGTGTTGTGGCAGGAGGACAGTTGAAGTTGTTCATGGCAAGGGTGACTTGTTTTCATCTAAGTAAAGTAAAAGGCAGATGCTGTGCCAGGTGTGGGGCTGGAGGCTGCGAGACCATGAAGATGGATCAGCAGGCCAACACAATCAACTGAGAGTTGAGCTGTCTCCCTGGGCCTCTGCTCTTTATTTTCTGTCTCTTTAGGTGCAGATGAGAAAGAAGTTAGAGAAGAGAGTGAAGAAGAAAGAATATGGAACCTGCTGAAAGAACAGAAGCTGAGAGAAGAAAGAAGGCAGAATGAACAGAAAGCTTTGGAAAGAGAACGGAGAAAACTAGAAAAACTGGATCGAGAAAAGGTATAATAAGCATAGCTCAGTTCTCCATGCTAGTAGGTAACTTTTAAAAAGCTTGCTGCAGGCATCCCAATCCTCTCCTGTGCTTAAGCCCACTGAAAAGGGCTGTACATGGGCATAATAGGAGTCTCATAGGAAAAGGGAGCTTTGCAAGTCTGTGAGCATGCATTCTCATGTTCCTGAAAACACACTCGGAAAGGAGATGGACTCTGCTTTGCTGTAGAACTTCCCTGTGTAAGGGGTTTCAAGGTCAGCTGGCTAGGACCAGAAGAAACTGGGGGAGGTGGCTGCCAATCTGGTGGCTTCCTCAGGCTGCCCTGCCCTCCTCCCTCCTCATTGTCTTTGACTTTCTATGTCCTGATTCTGGTCCCAGGCAGATGGATTACCCTGCTACTTCTCATGCCTGCTGGACCTTACGTAGATTAATCTTCTGTATCATGTTCCTTGAATTCCTGGCTCATTTGATCTGGAACACAGACACTTTAGGCACAGTAATTCCTATTCTTCATTACATGATATATTTGTGCCACTTTGATAGTAGCAACGAATGAAACAGTTTTCTGTCATGCACATGTCACATAAAGAAACAGAGTTATAGTACTATGTGTTTTTAAAATGTATATGTGTATCTCCTATTTTGCTGGTCATCTATTTACAGCAGATTATTGAAGAGTCTTTCAAGACGGAAATGGAGAAAGAATTAGAAGTGAGTGCTCAGGAAATGAAAGACAAATCTGTTTGTGGTGAATATGCTTTAAAGAAATACATGCATATCACCCAAAAGGACCAAGACCTGAAGAAGGTGGATAAGGTACTGATGCTATGGACCAGTGGTCTGTATGTGAGGATGTGAGGGCTTCTGTGGTTTGTTAGAAAACCTTGGGACAGGAGTTGGAGACAAAAGGTAACAGCAGAGGAAATCCAAAATTCAAATGGAGCCTCAAGTCGTATGTATATTACACTTCTGACAAAATGTTATCTCCTTTGCTTGGGCCAAAGAGTGAACAGATCTTGATTGGTAAGGTTTGTAAAATTGGAGCTATCTCATTATTTTCAGAACAAGAATGAAAGTGCTATCAATGAAAAACAAATGGATTGGTACTATCTGAGACATGAATTCTATATAATAAAATCCTAATATGCAAATGGTTGAACCGCAGAATGACCAGTCATTATGATGGGCACTGACCACCAGGGACAGATGCTCAATACAGAAGCTGCATCCTGGTGATCAGTGCGCTCCCATAGGGCTCATGGCTGGCGAGCGCAGCGGTGGTGGTGGGAGCCTCTCCCACCTCTGTAGCATCGCGAAGCGATCAGTGGGACATCCCCCGAGGGCTCCCAGAATGTGAGAGGGTTCTGGCCGGGCTGAGGGACCCCCTGAGTGCACGAATTTCATGCACTGGGCCTCTAATATATTACATAAGTCTAGAATACTATGGCTATTGAGAATGCGCACAGGACAGTTAGAGTGCTTGCTAAATTTCACATCTAAAAGTCAACGTTTTGGACTCAAATTATATTTAGGCAGTCCTCGGGTTACGTTGAACTCGATGTATGTTGTTTTGTGGTTACATCACTATCTCCCATTTACAGTGTTAATAAAAAAAAGTTCCGTCATTTCGACATATGTACATATGTGCTTTGTTTTTTATTATCTGCCACAAGTAAAGGTCAGGAATTGTTATCTTGCTTTAATTTTTTTTTTTTTTACTCTTTCACTTCATTACTGCTGTGTATGTGCTCCATGTGAGTGATGTAGGTGATTCTATAGGTGGGTTCCGACTTAACGGGGAAAATCGCATTATGTCGCGATATAACCCGAGGACCTACTGTATATTTCAAAAAGTTTTCAGCCCAACCAGCATGGCTCAGTGATTGAGTGTTGACCTATGAGTCAGAAGGTCACAGTTTGATTCCTGGTCTGGACACATAACCCAGGTTGCTGGCTCGATCCCCAGTGAGGGACGTACAGGAGGCAGCCAATCAATGATTCTCATTGTTGATGTTTCTATCTCTCCCTCTCCATTCCTCTCTGATATTTTATTTTATTTTATTTTATTTTATTTTAGTATTTTTTATTGTTTTATTGCTTAAAGTATTATAAAGAGTATTACATATGTCTCCTTTTTTTCCCGCCCTTGACAATCCCCTGGCCTCGCTTACCCCCAGTGTCTTATGTCCATTGGTTATGCTTATATGCATGCATACAAATCCTTCAGTTGATCTCTTGTCACCCCTCTCCAGCCACCCAGCCCTCCCCGGCTTTCCCGCTGTAGTTTGACAGTTTGTTTGAGGCAGCTCTGCCTCTGTATCTATTTTTTATCATAAGTTTATAATGGTCTTTATTATCCATAAATGAGTGAGATCATGTGGTATTTTTCCTTCATTGACCGGCTTATTTCACTTAGCATAATGCTCTCCAGTTCCATCCATTCTGTTGCAAATGGTAAGAGTTCCTTCTTTTTTACAGCAGCATAGTATTAAATCGTGTAGATGTACCACAGTTTTTTAACCCATTCATCTACTGATGGGCACTTAGGCTGTTTCCAGATCTTACCTATGGTGAATTGTGCTGCTATGAACATAGGAGTGCATATATCCTTTCTGATTGGTGTTTCTGGTTTCTTGGGATATATTCCTAGAAGTGGGATCACAGGGTCAAATGGGAGTTCCATTTGTAGTTTTTTGAGAAACTCCATACTGTCTTCCATAGTGGCTGCCCCAGTCTGCATTCTCACCAGCAGTGCACGAGTGTTCCTTTTTCTCCACATCCACTCCAGCACTTGTGTTTTGTGGATTTGTTGATGATAGCCATTCTGACAGGTGTGAGATGGTACCTCATTGTTGTTTTGATTGGCATCACTCGGATGATTTCAGTGACTTTGAGCATGTTTTCATATGTCTCTTGGCTTTCTGAATGTCCTCTTTTGAAAGGTGTCTATTTAGGTCCTTTGCCAATTTTTTGATTGGATTATCTCCCTTTTATTAAGTTGTATGAGTTCCCTAGTTGGAGATTAAAAACTTATCGGTGATAACATTGGCAAATATGTTCTCCCATGCAGTGGGTTTTCTTGTTGTTTTGTTGATAGTTTCTTTGCTGTGCAGAAGCTTTTTATTTTGATGTAGTCCCATTTGTTTATTTTCTGTTTAGTTTCCAATGCCATAGGAACTGTATCGGTGAAGAAATTGCTTTGGCATATGTCTGAGATTTTGTTGCCTTTGGATTCTTCTAATATTCTAATGGTTTCTGGTCGTATATTTAAGTCCTTTATCCATGTTGAGTTTATTTTTGTGTGTGGTGTAAGTTGGCGGTCTAGTTTCATTTTCTTGCATGTATCTGCCCAATTGTCCCAACACCATTTATTGAAGGGACTATCTGGACTCCATTGTATGTTCTTGCCTCCTTTGTCAAATATTAATTGAGAATATTGGTTCGGGCCCGTTTCTGGGCTGTCTGTCCTATTCCATTGATCTATATGTCTGTTCTTGTGCCAGTACCAGGCAGTTTTGAGAACAGTGGCTTTGTAATACAACTTGATACCTGGTATTGAGATCCCACCTACATTGTTCTTTCTCAGGATCGCTGCAGCTATTTGGGGTCTTTTTTTATTCCAGATGAATTTTTTGAGAGTTCGTTTTAGGTCTGTGAAATATGCCATTGGTATTTTAATGGAAAGTGCCTTGAATTTATACATTTCTTTGGGTATTATGGACATTTTAATGATGTTGATTCTACCAATCCAAGAACATGAATATTTTCTGAATAGAGGTCTTTTACCTCTTTAGTTAAGTTTATTTCTAGGTAGCTTAGTATTTTTTGGTGCGATGGTAAATGGGATTGCTTTTTAAGTCTCTCTTTCGATAAGTTCACTATTGGTGCATAGAAATGCCATAGACTTCTTGGCAGTAATTTTGTATCCTGCTACATTGCCAGATTCATTTATTAAGTCTAATAGTTTTTTGATGGAGTATTTAGGTTTTTTTATGTATAATATCATATCATCTGCAAATAAAGACAGTTTTACTTCTTCTTTTCCAATTTGGATGCCTTTTATTTCTTCTTCTTCTTGTCTAATTGCAGTGGCTAATACTTCCAGTACACTGTCAAACAGGAGTGGTGAGAGTGGGCATCCCGGTCTTGTTCCTGTTCTTAGGGGAAATGGTTTTAGTTTTTGCCCATTGAGTATGCTGTTGGCTGTGGGTTTGTCATATATGGCTTCTATTATGTTGAGGTATGATCCTTCTATTCCTACCTTGCTGAGAGGTTTTATCAAAAATGGGTGTTGAATTTTGTCAAATGCTTTTTCTGTATCAGTTGATATGACTGTGTGTTTTTTTTCTTTCAATTTGTTTATGTGGTATATCATGTTTATTGATTTGCGGATATTGTACCATCCTTGCATCCCTGGGATAAATCCTACTTGTTCATGGTGTATGATCTCTCTTGTGTACTGCTGGATCTGATTTGCCAAGATTTTGTTGAGGATTTTGGCATCTATGTTCATGAGGGATATTGGCCTGTAATTCTCTTTCATTGTGTTGTCTTTACCTGGTTTTGGAATTAGGGTGATGCTGGCTTCATAAAATGAGCTTGGAAGTGTTCCTTCCTCTTTAATTTTTTGTAGTAGTCTGAGGAGGATAGGTTTTAGTTCTTCCTTGAATGTTTGGTAAAACTCCCCTGTGAAGCCGTGTGGTCCTGGGCTTTTGTTAGCTGGAAGCTTTTTGATGACTCTTCAATTTCTTCCATAGTTATTGGCCTGTTGAGATTTTTAGATTCTTCCTGATTGAGTTTTGGAATGTTGTATGTTTCTAGGAATATGTCTTTTTCCTCCAGGTTGTCTAGTTTGTTGGAGTGGAGTTGTCCATAGTATTTTTTAACAATCATTTGTATTTCTCTGGGGTCTGTTGTTATTTCGCCATTATCATTTCTGATTTTGTTTATTTGGGTCCTCTCTCTTTATTTCTTGGTGAGCCTGACTAGAGGTTCAACAATCTTGTTTATCCTTTCAAAGAACAAGCTCTTGGTTTCATTGATTTTCTGTATTGTTTTTTTTTTGTCTCTATGTCATGTATTTCTGCTCTAATCTTTATTATCTCCTTCCTTTTGCTCCTTCTGGGCTTTCCTTGTTGCTCTCTTTCTTATTCTTTGAGAGGTAGTTTTAGATGATTTACTACCATTTTTTCTTGTTTGTTGAGATAGACCTGTAGAGCTATAAAGTTCCCTCTCAGGACTGCTTTCATTGTGTGCCATAGGTTTTGGATTGTTGTGTTTTCATTGTCAGTAGTTTCCAGGATGTTTTTAATTTCTTCTTTGATCTCATTGGTAACCCAATCAATATTTAATAACATGCTATTCAGCTCCTAAGTGTTTTTATTTCTAAGTGTTTGAAAATGTTGAGTTGTTTTTATTCTAGTTTATTTCTAGTATTATGCCCTTGTGGTCTGAGGAAATGCTTGGTATGATTTCAATCTTCTTGAATTTGGGGAGACTTTGTTTGTGACCCAGTATGTGGTCTGTTTTTGAATATGTCCGATGAGCACTTGAGAAGAACGTATATTCCGTGGCTTTGGGGTGAAATGTTCTGAAGATGTCAATTAAGTCCATCTGATCTAGTGAGTCATTTAGGATTGCTGTTTCTTTACCATTTTATTTATTTATTTATTTATTTTTGTCTAGAGGATTTATCCAGTGATGTCAGTGGTGTATTAAAGTCCCCTACTATGATTGTATTGTTGTCAGTCTCTCCCTTGATATCTTCCAGGAGGTTTTTTTTTATGTATTTGGGTGCTTCTGTATTGAGTGCATATATGTTTATCAGGGTTAAATCCTCTGTATATTCAATCCTTTAGTATTATGAAGTGGCCTCCCTTATCTCTTATTATGGCCTTCACTTTGAGGTCTATTTTGTCAGATATAAGTATTGCTACCCCAGCTATATTTTCATTTCCAGTTGCCTGAAAGATATTTTTCCATCCCTTCACTTTCAGTCTGTGTGAGTCCCTGATTCTGAGGTCAGTCTCTTGTGGACAGCAAATGTATGGGTCATGTTTTTTTTTTGTTTGTTTGTTTTGTTGTTTTTTTTATCCATTCAGCCACTCGATGTCTTTTGGTTGGAGCATTTAGTCCATTTACCTTTGAAGTTATTATTGAAAGGTACTTGTTTGTAGCCATTTCTATTTTTTCTGTGTGTTTTCTTTCTGAGCTTTTTATTTCTTCTTTTTACACTGATCCCTTTAGCATTTCTTGCATTGCTGGCTTGGTATTGATAAACTCCCTTAGCCTTATTTTGTCTGTGAAGCTTCTTATTTCTCCTTCAATTTTGAATGATAGTCTTGCTGGATAGTGTATTCTTGGATTCATTGCTTTGCTTTGCATCACTGTGTAAATTTCCGTCCATTCTTTTCTGGCCTGATGTGTTTAGTTGAGAAATCATATGATAATCTAATGGGAGATCCCTTGTATGTAATTTTCCGTCTCTCTCTTGCAGCCTTTAAGATTCTCTCTTTGTCCTGAACATTTGCCATGGTAATTATGATGTGTGTTGATGTGGGTCTTTTAAGGTCACCTTGTTTGGGACTCTCTGTGCTTGTATGACTCTTTTTTCTTCCCCACCTCAGGGAAGTTTTCTGATATTAGTTCTTCAAATAGGTTTTCTAAGTCTTGTTCCTCTTTCTGTTGTTCTGGCACCCCTATTATTCGCATGTTGTTTCGTTTCATGTTGTTCCATAGCTCCCTTAGGCTCTCCTCCTGTCTTTTAATTTTTTTTCGCCAATTGCAATTCAGTTTGGGAGTTTTGCTTCCCTGTCTTCTAATTCGCTAATTTGGTCCTCTGCTTCTCCTAGTCTACTGTTGAAACTTTCAATGGTGTTTTTTATTGCAGCTATATCACTCTTCATTTCTTCTTGGTTCTTACATAATTTATTGATTTTTTTTATCTGTTTCTTCTTGCTTCTTGCATAAGTTGTTGAGTTTTTCCTTCATCCGGTTTATGCACTCTAAGACCCTTAATCTGAATTCTTTTTCTGTCATGCATGCCTCGGTTTCACTTAGCTGCTTTTCTGGTGAGTCCTCCTTCTCTTTCTTTCGGGGGTTTCTTTGTGTACCCATGTTTGATCTCACCGACATATCTAGATGTTGAGTCATTCAGCGACTGCTCCTTGGGTGGCAGTGGCTCCTCGGGCTGTGGTTGCTCCTCTGGCGGTTATTGTAGCAGCTGCTCCTCAGTTGGCAGCAGCTCCTCTGGTGGGTGCTGTTCACAGTTGTGGTGGCTCCTCTGGCTGGTGGCGGGAGGCTTCACACACAGAATCTGTTCCTGAGACAGAGGATGTGCTGATCACGAAGCTGCTGTTCCTTGGTTGGGGCTGGCTACGCACGCAGCTGCTACTCCTTGACCTGGGGCGGACTGCTCACGTGGCCGCTGAACCTTGATTGGGGGCTGGCTGCATGCTGCTGTTGTTCCTCTGTGGTGGGCTGCTTGTGGGGCTACTGCTCCTAGTATCGGCTGCTGCTCATCAGACAGGTGCAGGCTGTTGTGGCTCTGCTCCTCCGGTGCATGCTGTGTAGAGCTGCCACTCACCAGATGTGGCCGGTCTGCTCATGTGGTTGCTGTTTCTTGGACCGGGTTCGGCTGCCGCTGCTCCTCGAATGGGGCCAGGCCACTTGCAGAACTGCTGCTCCTCGGATGGGCACACAGCTGCTGTTCCTTGGATTGGGCAGGCTGCTTGTGCGGCTGCTGCTGCTTGGACAAGGGCAAGATGCTTGTTCAGCTGCTGCTCCTCGGACAGGTCAGACTGCTCATGTGGTTGCTGCTCTTCGGCTGGGGAAGCGGGCTGCTCACACAGCTGCTGCTCCTTGGATAGGGGCAGGCCACATGAGGCTGCCTCTCTTTGGCTCGACGCAGGCTGCTCACGGGGCTAATGCTCCCTGGACAAGAGTGCACCGCTCACATGTCTTTTGCTCACGTGGTTGAAAAAATAATGTGTACAGAAGTAGGAAATAAAGGAACAAACAACAAAAAAAGGAGAACAAATAAAGAAGAAAGAATAAAAGCAACAAACAAAAAAAAGGGGGGGGGAACAAAAAAGAAAAACAAAAGCTAACAAAATAATAAATAAAATTGAAAAATTGAAATGTCATTCCTTTGGCTGGGTTAAGATCCCAGTTTTCTGGAATGTCTGTGATCTTCTGATATTTTCAAAATCATTTTTTTAAGAGTTTCAGAGAAATCAAAATCTACACTAATAAAAGAGAAAAATGGTAATTGGCGTACGGCACTACCCTTTTCATTGGGTAATCAGGGCTATATGCAAATTAACTGCCAACTGAGATGGCAGTTAACTGCCAACAAGATGGCGGCTAATTTGCATATGTAGGCACATGCAGGGAGGCGAAAGGGAAAGCAGGAAGAAGCTCCCTGCCACTGACAGTGATGGGAAACCCAGGGGGTAGCTAAGAGGTGGGGGGCAGTTCAAAGGCGGCCCTGGGGCCACCTTTGCCCTGCCCCCCAGCCATGATCTGAAAATCAGGCGCCTTTGCCACCCTGGCCAGTGATAGCAGGAAGTAGGGGTGGAGCCAGCTATGGGAGCTGGGCACGGTCGAAACTGGCAGTCCCGAGAGCTAGGGGTCCCTTGCCTGTGCCTAAAGCGGAGCCCATGATCGCGGGGCCGCTGCAGCTGCGGGTCCCTGCTACCCGAGCCGGATGCCTCAGCCAGAGGCGTCCTGCAGGGGCAGGGGCGGAGCCCGCGCGATGGCGGCGCCCCCCGCTGCCACTGCGGGTCCCCGCTGCCCGGGCCGGATGGCTAGGCCAGGGGCGTTAGGCCTGGGCAGGGGCGGAGCCTGCAACCACTGGGAGCTGGGGGTCTCCTGCCCAGGCCTAATGCTTCGGCCAGAGGTGTTAGGCCTGGGCAGGGGCAGAGCGGGGGATCACGGCGCTGCTGCCGCTGCGGGTCCCCGCTGCCCAGGCTGGACGCCTCGGCCAGAGGCATCAGGCCTGGGTGGGGGGCGGAGCCGGGGATTGGGGGGATATGATGGTCCCCTTGCCCAGGCCTGAAGCCTGGGTCAGAGGTGTCAGGCTTGGGCGAGGGGTGGAGCAAGCGATCAGAGGGAGATGGGGGTCCCCTGCCCAGGCATGATTCCTGGGCCAGAGGCCTCAGGCCTGGGCGGGGGTCAGAGCCAGTGATCGTGGGGAGATGGGGGTCCCTTGTCCAAGCCTGACACCTCTGGCGGAGGCGTCAGGCCTGGGCAAGGGGCTGATCAGGCGATCGGAGGGTGATGGGAGTCTACACCTCTGGCCGAGGCATCAGGCCTGGGCAAGGGGCAGAGCCAGCAATCGGAGGGGTCTGGGGGTCCCCTGCCCAGGCCTGACGCCTGGGCCAGAGGCATCAGGCCTGGGCTGGGGGCAGAACCAGTGATGGGGGGAAATGTGGGTCCCCTGCCCAGGCCTGACGCCTCTGTCAGAGGCGTCAGGCCTGGGCAAGGGGCCGATCCTGCGATTGGAGGGTGATGGGGGTCAACGCCTGAGGGCTCCCAGTATGTGAGAGGGGGCAGGCTGGGCTGAGGGACACTACCCCCACACACACACCCGGTGCACGAATTTCATGCACCGGGCCCCTAGTTGTTTAATAAAATTAATACATTAATACACCTCTAATTTCAAAATTATTCTTTCTCCTCTTTTCAGAGCTCAATAAAGAGTGTCAGAGAAGACTCACAAGTGGACAAGCTGCTCCCTAGTGATAAAGATTAAAGGTATGCTTTCCCCAACATTGTGTTCTTATGCAAATCATTCATCACATTGCTGACTTTGTTAGCCCAAGAGCATTGTTCATATGTTGAGGTCTGCCTCTAAGAAACTATTGAATTAATCAAAATTACTGACTGCCAAAAGAATCTTTTACATTTTGAAGTTATGATATGGCTACTGATTAGGAAAGGAATGAGAACATTAGAAAGGTCCCCTAATGAACTGACAAGAATTTAACAAATTTTTAAAATTTTTGTCTTTCTCTAATTTAGTTTCACAGGGCTGTCTCATGAAGAACCAGATGACTTCTGGTAACCACCTGTGTTGCCCAGCTTTTTTCTCATGTAACACAATGTAATAAATACAATTCTCAATAAAAAATGTTTGTTTAATACAGGGTGGTTTCTTTTTCATCATTTAATTTGGTACTCTAGTGTATAAAATTAAAAATAATCAGAATTCCTCATACTTAGACCTTTCATTACACTAGAATGAGCTGTTACGTGTTTTTTTCCTCATCTTTGTGTTAGATATTTCTTTGAAAATCATGTTATTGGTCAAATTTCCGGACTGCATTTTGGTCGTTTCTTCTGTGTTCCTTGCTCTCCAGAGTTGGGCTATTGCCTGTCAAACCAGAGGCCATCTTCCCCAGCACCATCCTTCTGATTTGTCCCTCAAAATAAAGACAAAGGTTTTTCATTCTAGGTGCCAGAAACAGCATAGTACACTGGGCTTTATTTCTGACATCTTTGTCTTGAGAATGAACCCAAACCCTGAGAAGAAAAGGTAACAGTTACTGAGCACTTACTGTGTGTCAGGTATTCTTTAAACTTGTACCTGTATTAACTCACTTAATGCTCATATCAGCCATATGAAGTGTGACTGCCTGCATTTTATAGATTAGGGAACGTGGGACACAGAGGTTAGAGACTTGACCAAGGTCTTGTGACCATCCAGTTGTGCAGCCAGGACCCAGGTGTCTAGACCAGCATCGCTGCCTCTAGCCTGGGCTGTGCTGGAGCTGCTTCTATGGAATACATCCCAGGACTGGGAATGGCTCAGCCCCTAGAAGCTCTTCCAGAATGGCCTTTAGAAAATGCACTTCACCCAAATCCAGCCTAACACAGGAAGGATTTATCTGGTCAGTCCTTCCATGAAAATCCTGGAGTGGATCATCTTCCTTTACAAATACAAGCTAAGCTGAATTGTTTTTGCCATTAATACTTGTCTAGCCCTTGAGTTCTACAACAAAATGATAAGGCTTTTTAGTGTTATTCTTTAGGCTTTAAGAAATTTATCTTTGAAGTATTTTTAATCCTTGACAATATGTTTTTCATTTCTTAGTTTTTTTAATTTTAGAGACGGGGACAGAGAGAGACATCAGTTTGGTTGCCTCCCCTACGTGCCTGACCAGGGATCAAATCTGCAACCTGGGTATGTGCCCTGACAAGAAATCAAACCTGTGACCTTTTGGTGCACTCCAACCAAGTGAGCCACACCAGCCAGGGCTATTGAAGAATATTTTGGAAAGTAATTGAAAGAATTTAAGCACTATTTTTTTTTGTCACAATTAGCATAAGCAAAACATTTACTCATGTTGCCACCAAGAATTTGACATCTCTTGCAACAGCTCTTAGATAACATTATTTTTCTTCCAGCTTTATTGAGATAAAATTGACAGAAGATTGTGAGTTTAAGGTAAGGTATATAATGTGTTCATTTGGCACACTACTGCAGAATGTTTGCCACCATGGAATTCAATGACACCTGCATCATGTCATATAATTATCAAATATTTGTGGTGAGAACATTTAAGACCTACTCTCATCAATATTCAATTATACAACATAGCATTATAACTATAGTTACTATAACACATAATAGATTTCCCAATCTTACTCATTCCCTAACAGGGAGTATATGCTTTTTGGCCAACATCTCTTTTTGCCCACTACTCAGCCTCTGGTAAACCCTTACTTTAGTCTCTGTTTATATGAGTTCTTTTTAAGATTCCACATATAGAGATTTAGCATTTGTCTCTGTAATTTATTCACTTAGCATACGAATCATCCATGTTGTTGCATATGCGAGGATTTCCATGTCTTCTCATGGCTGTGTTTCTAGGAATTTATCCAGGATGTTCAATTGTTGGCCTGTAATTGTTCATAGTAGTCTCTTACACACACCCACACATATTTTTCTCCATTCATCCCTTATAGACACTAGGCACTTAGGTTGTTTCTATATCTTGGCTATTGTGATTAATGCTGCATTATATCTGCTAACATTGGAGTGCAGAGTCTTCAGTATTCTGTTCTCATTTTCTTTTGATAATACCCAGAGGTGGAATTGCTGATCATATGGTAGTTCTATTTTAAATATTTTGAGGGACCTCCATATTGTTTTTCATAGTGGTTGGACCAATTTACATTCTTACCAAGAGTGCACAAGGGTTCCCCTTTTCTCCATATTATCACCAACATTTGTCTTCTTTATGATAGCCAACCTAAATGTGTGAGGTTATAGCTCATTGTGGTTTTGATTTTGCATTTCCCTGATGAGTGATTTTGAACACATTTTCATGTACCTGTTAGCGATTTGTATGTTTTCATTGGAAAAACGTCTTCAATTCTGCCTATTTTTTGGATTAATTGTTTTTTGTTTGTTTTGGCTTAGGTGCATTTTATTGGTTTTCTGTCAGAATCCTTCTACAAAAGGGCAAAGTTAAAATCCAAGTCCCTAATAAGGCAGTGAGAACCCTCCCCTTTACCCAGAGCCCTCCACCCTTCTCATGTTCATGGAGGTGGAGAGGGGGCTAATTCCATCCCACTTAGTGGGCTCCGTTAACGTCATAGGTAACATACAAGTTTTACATTTGTCACAGACGTGTTAGAAACCCCAAAAGGGGAAAGACCTTCCCCCTAACTCACCCTGCCCCTCAACCCCACCCCTCACACGTTGGTCCTGGCTGCAGGAGCCTGTCGTTAAGAACTGGTGCCATCCAGCAGGAGTTCTAACCCCAAGAAGGCCGCGGCCAGGTTATAATCCAGGAACATCCGTCCTCCAGCAGCACTGCGGAGCCCAGCACCATCTCACTCCCGGAGGCCGGCTATGTGCAATCTGGGCCAGGGAGAAGCCGAGGATGGGCAGGGAGAAGCCAAGGATGGGGCCGTGTCCGGGAGCTGGTGCAGGTAAATGCAGTCAGACTTGAAGGGGCAGCGGTCATTCCCCCGCGCAAAGTACCAGCATCGGATCTGGCTGGTCCGAGCCTTGAAGTTCCTGATGATTTGCACCTTCTCTGCCCCCCTCACTCACCCAGAATTTGTGGGGGATGATGTAGCTGGAATAGACACGGCACTGGGGACAGGCCTTGATGACATTCAGCGGGAAGTGCTGGCGGCTCATCCGCCAGGTGCTCAGGCAGCCCAGGCAGTGGGCTTGTGTGCAGTTGGGCAGGATGCCGAAGATCCGCTTGCCCTCCGGCTTGTCCCACACCTTGTCCATGCAGATGCCACACACGACATCGCGGCTGTCTTGCTCCCTCGCAAGGTCCGTGCTCTGAAGTGGGGCCCAGAGCCCCTGGGCAGGGTCTGACTTAGGCCGAGACTTCTGGGAGTAGCCGTGATCTCCATCAGGTGATGTCAGCCACCAAGCTCCTCATTCCGGCTGGCCAGCCCCTCGAGGCCAGGCTCCGTGTCCCAGATGGCCTCAGCCTCGGCCTCAGCCCCTCCCCAACCCACAGCCACTGTGGGCAAGTAGGTGGGCTCGGAGCCCCTGCGGGTCAGCCCCAGCGGGAGTCCTGGCTGGGTGACAAGCGGCTAGGAATGGCGGCGGCCCCCACTGCAAGTGGCCCGGGGGCTGCGGGTGCTGATAGCTGCACCAGTCTCCATGGAAGCAGAATCCTCGCTGAAGTACCTGCAGTCCTGGGACGCCTTCCTGTCTTGAGCAAAATGGCAGCTGGATCCCGAGTGATGGGCCCGTCAGGTAAAGGTCCTGAATGGCCACTGGGAGTGGGGTCTGTCCTCCTCACCATGGCTGCCGCCACCGCCACCGCCATCCAGCCCTGCAGGGTCCATGCCAGCTGTAGCTCCTAGTGCCTGGATTGTTTTTAATGTGTTTTGCTGTTGAGTTGTATGAAAGGGACAGAATATATACTTTGGATATTAACCTCTTATCATATAATAGTAGATGAATTGTGAATACTTCCTCCCATCCTATCTAGTTTGCCTTTTTATTTTGTTGATGATTTTCTTTGCTGTGCAGAAGCTTACTTTGATGTAGTCCCACTTATCTGTTTTGGCTTTGTTAGCTTTGCTTTTGGTCTTAACCCCCCCCCCCCAAAAAAAAATAATAATAATTGCCAAATCTGTTAAGGAGCTTGCTTATGTTTTGTTCTAGGAATTTTACTGTTTCAGGTCTTACATTCAAGTCTGTATTCCATTTTGAGTTGATTTCTGTATAGGGTGTAAGATAGCGGTCCAATTTTTATTCTTTTGCATGTGCCTACCCAACTTTCCCGATAAAATTTGTTGAAGAGACTTCTTTCCTTATTGTACATTGTTGGCTGCTTTGTCATAACTTAATTGACCATATAAGCGTGGATTTATTTCTAGGATCTCCATTTTGTTTCATTGATCTATGTATATTTTTATGCCAATACCATACTATTGATTACTATATCTTTGTAACATATTTTGAAATCAGAAGTGTGATGCTTCCAATTATGTTCTTAACATCATTTTAGCTATTCAGATTTTTGTTGTTTTGTGATTTTATACAAATTTTAGGATTTTTTTTCTATTGCTATGAAAAAAAATGACTTTGTAATTTTGATAAGTGTTACATTGACTTTTTAGATCTCTTTGGGTAATATGAACATCTTACCAGCATTCTTCCAGTTGAGCATGGAATATTTTCCATGTATTTGTGTCTATAGTTTCTTTTATCAGTGTCTTACAGTTTTCAATGTATAGATGTTTTATCTTTGTTAAATATACTCCTAAGTATTTTCTTATTTTTACTAGAGGCCCAGTGCACGAAATTCTTGCACTGAGGGTCGGGGGTCCCACAGCCCAGCCTGCCCCTTCTTATAGTCCGGGAGCCCTAGTGGATGTCCTACTGACAGGGAGTGGGCCTAAAGCCACAGTCTGGCAGCAGAGGCTCGGAGCAGGCCCTCTGTGTGTGTGTGTGTGTGTGTGTGTGTGTGTGTGTGTGTGTGTACGCTGGGGGCCTGCCCCCAGCCACACTGCTGAGGATTGGAGCAGGCACCCCTCTGTGTTGATCTCTCAGGCTCCTGGCCGCGGCTGCGTGTTGTTTCCTCCCTTGAGCGTGGCCAGGGTAGGGGGGAAGCTTGGCTTCCTCCATCACCGGGGGCAACTCAAGCCTCCTGCTCCATGGCTGCTGGCATCTTTGTTGGGTTAATTTGCATACTCTCCTTGATTGGCTGGTAGGTGTAGCTTAGTGACACCAATTTGCATGTTTCTCTTTTATTGGTGTAGATACTGTTGTAAATGATAGTTTTCTTAATTTTTCTTTCTGATTTTTCATTGTTAGTGCATTGAATTTTATATATTGGTTTTTCATTGTTTATAGATTTTTCTTATTGGTTCCAACAGTAGTAGGGTACTTAGGGATTTCTATATATGATACCATGTCATTTGCAAATAGAGACACTTTTACTTCTTTCTGATTTGGATAGGTGGGTTATTTATTTCCTAATTGTTTTGGCTGGGTCTTTCATCCTGTGTTGCATAAAAGTTACAAGAGTACACATCCTTCTGATTTTAGAGGAAAAGCTTCCGGCTTTTCACTGTTGAGTATGATGTTAGTTGTGGATTTGTCATATATAGCCATTGTTGTGTCTCAACAAACTGGTATTGGCACAAAAACAGGCATAGATCAGTGGAATAGAATAGAGAGCCCAGAATTCAATCCACGCCTTTATAGCCAATAAATATTTGACAAAGGGGGCAAGAGCATAGAAGGGAGTAAAGACAGTCTCTTCAGTAAATATTGGGAAAACTGGACAGATACATGCAAAAAAAAAAAAAATGAAACTAGACCACCATCTTAAGCCAATCACAAGAATAAACTCAAAATGGATTAAAGACAAATATAAGTTGTAAAATAATAAAAATCTTAAAAGATTACAAGTAGTAAAATTTCAGACATCTCTTGAAGCAATATATTTTCTTATTTGTCTCCAAGGAAAGAGAAACAAAGGAAAAAGAGACAAATGAGACTACCTAAGAGCAAAAAGCTTCTGTACAGCAAAAATGTGGCAGAAATCATGGGAGAACAATCAGTTAACACTCTGAGGGAGGAAAGTTTAACCTTTATTTCACAGATCTGCTAGTCCAAGTAATTCCAGATTCAAAGCCGGAACTGAACTAGTGGGGAGGCTCTGACCTATATATCTCCTCCTGTGATGGGCCCCAGAGTCCCAGCAGCTCTGACTGTCAGTCTTGGCTCCGCCCAAGTGGGCTGTGGCAGGGACCTGGGATTAGGCTCTGCTGCTCCACCCAAGTTCAATACTCATTCTGCAATCAGAGGCATCAGATACTGAAAGCATGTTCTAGTAGAGTCAATATTAAAAGGCAGAAGAAAAGTTATACAGATATAATGCACTTGGAAAAATGGCCAAAGTTATTAAAAGGCAAATATAAAACAAGAGGGTGCTTTTACCATAGAGTAATTTCATAAACTAATGCAGAAATTAAGAAACATTGTGGTTATTTTCAAGTAACTGTAGAGCAAATATCTTTCCTATGAAAGGTCTTTTACACAATAAAAATCAAATACACGAAAGACCTAAAAAATGTAAACAATGTTTATTTTGGGTAAATAATAACTACATAATTAACATAAAATAATTAAGTGAATTTCAAAATCAAACTTAAAAATTACAAGCAAAGCATGCAGTCTGTGTTAACTAATTTCTAGTAGTAAAAATACATTTTTCATTTTATAACTATTTCATTCCAAAAAAGTAAAAATTCTGATTGGGAATTTTTACAGTTGATGTGGCAACACTTTTTCACATTTATTTCCCTCATCTTTCCTACAAAATCTACATTTCAAGTTCCTTATATTTCAACATATTTAACACTTTCAGATCCAGGAACAGTTTTTCTTCCCATAAAAATCTTACATGTAATTTGAGAACTGGCTTTGATAAATCAGCTACTACTCAAAAAGAATTTACAGTTACCAATTTTGTGGGCTCTGCAAGGAAAGACTGTGTTGGGGGAAAAACAGGCCCGCCCATAAAAGTCCTTTATCACAGAAAATAAATGGGTGGTCTTTATTTTACTTCAAATCTTTATCTGATTTATTCAAGGGGCATTTATTTGGTAGTGATCCATGTAATCAAAGAGCTAAGTAATATTGAGGCAAACAACTTATCTGACAGTTCAGGAAAAGGTTATAAGGATGCTCAAAGAACTTAGAACTACAAGGTACTTAATGAAAACTACAACCACATGAAAGAGAATATAGAAACCATAAGAAATAACCAGTCAGAAATAAAGGATACAATATCTGAACCTGGCCAGTGGCTAAATTAGTTGGAATATTGTCTCATAAACTAAAAGTGGGTTCAATCTCCAGTCGGTACATTTGAAGGAAATCAATTATTTTTCTTTCACACTGACATTTCTCTCTCCTGAAAATACATTTAAAAATACCTCACTTTTAACTGCTCATTAAAAAAAAAAGAATACTAGTATGATATTTGAAATGAGGAATACACTGAAAGGAATAAATGGTAGGTTAAATGAAGCATAGGTTTGATTCACCAATTTGGAAGATGGGGTATAAAAAAACACAATCAGATGAACAGAAAAAATGATAATTAGCCCTGGCTGGTTATCTCATTGGTTAGAGCATCAACCTGCACACCATGTTCCTGGTTGAGGACATGGGCCTCGGTTGAGGGTTTGTCCCTGCCCCTGTTTAGAATGCATGCAGGAGCAATCAGTTGATATGTCTGACATTGATCTCTCTCTTTTCCATGCTCTGAAAAGCAATGGGAAGAATACTATTAGGTGAGGATTAACACAGAGAAGAAGGGAGGGAGGGAGGGAGGGAGGGAGGGAGGGAGGGAGGGAGAGAGAGAGAGAGAGAGAGAGAGAGAGAGAGAGAAGGAGGAAGAGGATAATTCAAGGGAACTTAGGGACAATATAGAATGTACCAACATCTGCATCACAGGGGAACCAGAAAGAGAAGGGATTGAGTAAGGGAATGAGAACCTATTTTCAGAAATAATGAACAAAAACTATACTAGCCTGGTGAAGAAAAACAGCACAGTCATGAAGCACAGTCCCAAACAAGAGGAACTAAAGAAGCCCACACCAAGACATATAGTAATTAAAACTGCAAAGGTTAAGGACAAATAGAATATCTTAAAAGCTCCAAGATAAAGATAGTTACCTAAAAGGAGGGTCTCGTAGGACTATCAGCTGAAACACCAGGTCAGATGGGATTGGCATGAAATAGTCAAAGAGATGAAGATAAAGGACCTACAAACAAGGCTACATTATCAAGAAATGCAATTATTTAAAACTAGTGGCCTGGTGCACGAAATTCGTGCAATGAGTAGGGGGTGTTCCTCATCCCAGGCTGCACCCTCTCCAATCTGGGACCGCTCGAAGGGATTGGGCCTAAAATGGCAGTCGGACATCCTTCTCACAATCCAGGACTGCTGACCCCTAACTGCTCACCTGCCTGCCTGCCTGATTGCCCCCAACTGCCCCCTCTGCCAGCCTAGTTACCCCCAACTACCCTCTGTGCCAGTGTGCTTGCCCCCAACTTCCTGCCCTGCCAGCCTGCTCACTCTCAACTTCCCCCTCTGCGGGCCTGCTTGTCCCCAACTTCCCTCCCCACTAGCATGCTTGCCCCCAACTGTGCCCCTGCTGGTCTGCTCACTCCAAACTGCATTCCCCCTCCCCCCGCACTGTCCTGATCACCTCCAACTGACCCCCACTGATGGCCTGCTTGCCACAACTGGTCCCCCTGCTGGTCTGTTACTCCCAATAGCCCTGCCCCCCACCAGCCTGATCACCCACAAATGCCCTCCCCTCTTGGCCTCTAACCACCTCTACCTCAGCCTTGCCACCATGGCTTTGTCCGGGAGAATGTCCAGAGGTCTCCTGGAAGGTCTCCCAGTCTAATTAGCATAGTACCCTTTTATTAGTATAGACTAGAGGCCCGGTGACAAAAATTTGTGACCTTGTGGGGGGAGGTCCCTCAGCCTGGCCTGTGCCCTCTTGTAGTCTGGAACCCCTTGGGGGATGTCCACCTGCTGGCTTAGGCCCAATCCCCAGAGGATCAGGCCTAAGCTGGCAGTCAGACATCCCGCTGGCAACCCGGGAGCCCTAAGCGGATGTCCATTTGCCAGTGGGGAGCAGGCCTAAACTGCAGTTGGACATCCTTAGCGCTGTTGAAGAGGTGGGAGAGGCTCCCACCACCACCGCTGTACTGGCAGCCATCAGCCTGGCTTGTGGCTGAACAGAGCTCCCCCTGTGGGAGTGCACTGACCACCAGGGGACAGCTCCTGCATTGAGCATCTGCCTCCTGGTGGTCAGTGTGTGTCATAGTGACCAGTCATTCCCAGTCATTCTGCTGTTAGGGTCAATTTGCATATTACCCCTTTATTATATAGGATAGAGGCCTGGTGCATGGGTAGGGGTTGTCTGGTTTGCTCTAAAGGGTGTCCTAGGTCAGGGTGGGGGTCCCTATGGGATGCCTGCCAGCCTGGGTCAGGGGCTGAGAGCCGTTTTTAGGCTAGCCACACCCCCTTCAGGGTGGGGGTCCCCACTGGGATGCCTGGGCAGCCTGGGTGAGGGGCTGATGGCTGTTTGCAGGCTAGTCAAGCCCCCCAGTGGGGACCTTCACCCCATGGGGGTTTGGCCAGCCTGGGTGAGGGACTGATGGCTGTTTCCAGGCTGGCCACGGCCATGGCTGGAAGCAGGTATCTGGGATTTATTTATCTTCTAGAATGGAAACTTTGTAGGCTTGAGCAGAGCTCAGGGCCGGCAGGGCAGGCTGGAAGCTTGGCTTCCTCCATTGCCGGGGCCAACCCAAGTCACCTGCTTGCCCCAGCTCCGTGGCCGCTGCCATCTGAGTCGGGTTAATTTGCATATTTGCTCCTGATTGGCTGATGGGCGTGGCTTGTGGGTGTAGCAGAGGTACAGTCAATTTGCATGTTTCTCTTTTATTAGATTAGCTAGAGCCCTGGTGCATGGGTGGGGGCCTTCTGGTTTGCCCTGAAGGGTGCCCTGGATCAGGGTAGGGGTTTTCTTCGTGCATGGGGCAGCCTAGGTAAGTGGCCTGTGGTGGTTTGCAGGCCGGTCATGCCCTCATGGAGTGAGGATCCCTGCTGGGGGAGTGTGGCCAGCCTGGGTGAGGGGCTGAAGGCTTTTTTAAAGCTGGCCACATCCCCTTCAGGGTGGGCGTCCTCACTGGGGTGCCTGGCCAGCCTGGGTGAGGGCCTGATGGCTGTTTGCAGGATGGCCATGGCCCCAGTGACCCAAGCTCCTAGCCCCTTCTTGCCGGCTGGAAGCAGGTATCTGGGATTTATTTATCTTCTATAATTGAAACTTTGTAGCCTTGAGGGAGGCCAGGGACTGTCAGGGCAGGCCAGAAGTTTGGCTTCCTCCATCACCAGGGGTAACCCAAGCCTCCTGCTCATTCCAGCTCCATGGCTGCCACCATCTTGGTTGGGTTAATTTGCATACTTGCTCTTGATTGGCTGCTAGGCGTGGCTTGTGGGTGGAATGGAGTGATGGTTAATTTGCATGTTTCTCTTTTATTAGATAGGATTAAAGGAAAAAGAGCTTCCCAGGCAAGGAAAATCAAAAGGAGTTTGTTACCACTAAGTATTACAAGAAATGTTAAAGGGGCTGCATTAAGAAGGAGGGGAGAAAGGGAAGAGGAAGAGGTAAAGAAGAAAAACAAAGGAACATAGTTAAAAGACTAAAATGGCAATATATATGAAACATAGTATTTACTTTAAATGTAAATAGCTTAAAAGTTTCAAACATAAGACATAAGACAGCTGAATAGATAAGAAGAGGAAAAGTATACATATGTTGTCTACAAAAGATACATACACTAAAAGCAAAAAAAAAAAAATTAAGATATTTCACACAAATAGAAAAAATTGCTGGGTGGCAAAACTTATATCTGATAAAATATATTTTAAAGCAAAAGTTATAGTTAATACAACTAAAACACTATAAAATGATAACAATAACAATCCAACAAGAGGATATAATCCTTGTAAATATTTATGTACCAAACATAGGAGCACTAAAATACGTAAATCAAATCTTGATGGACATAAGGCAGGAGGTTACCAGCAATACAGTCACAGTAGGGGATTTAAACACCTCATAGATATCAATGGATAGATATTCCAATCAGAAAATCAGTAAGGATATGGTGGCTTTAAATGACACACCAGATCAGATGGATTTAATTGATATCTTCAGAAAATTTCACCCAAAGCAGTACAATATACATTATTTTCAAGTGCACTTGAAATATTTTATAGGTCAGACACATGTTAGGACACAAAATAAGCCTCAATAAATTTAAGAAGATTGAAGCATATCAAGCAT
Organism: Myotis nattereri; assembly: GCF_964212035.1. Classification (NCBI taxonomy): domain Eukaryota; kingdom Metazoa; phylum Chordata; class Mammalia; order Chiroptera; family Vespertilionidae; genus Myotis; species Myotis nattereri. The sequence continues at coordinate 21,281,580 of NC_138094.1, read as the reverse complement.
CTTCTCTGACCGTAATGCTATGAAACTTGACATTAATCACAACATGAAAACTAAAAAACACAAAAAGATAGATGCTATAGGCCTACCTCAAGAAACAAGAAAAAACACTAATAAACTCTTTAACCCGCAATACATAATTAGAAAGAGAACAGCAAGAAAACCCAGTGCCCTGACCGGTTTGGCTCAGTGGATAGAGTGTCGGCCTGCAGACTGAAGGGTTCCAGGTTTGAATCCTGTCAAGGGCATGTACTTTGGTTGCAGGCACATCCCCAGTTTGAGGTGTGCAGGAGGCAGCTGACTGATGTTTCTCTCTCAACAATGTTTCTAACTCTCTATCCCTCTCTCTTCCTCTCTGTAAAATATCAATAAAATATATTTGAAAAAGAAAAGCCCAGTGGAAGTAGAAGGAAGGAAATAATAAAGACCAGAATGGAACTGAATTATGTAGAGAATAAAAAAAAAAAAAAAAAAAACAGTACAAAAGATTAATGAATATAAGAGCTGGGTGGTTGGTGTTTTTTTTTTTTACAAGATAAACAAAGTTGATGAAAATCCTTAGTCAAACTCATCAAGAATCAAAGAGAGAGGATCCAAATAAATAAAATCAGAAATGAAAGTGGTGGTATAATAACAGACACCACAGATATACAATGAATGGTAAACAAATACTACGAACAATTATATGCCAACAAAATGGACAAATCCCTAGAAACATACAGTCTTATAAAATTCAATCAAGAAGAGCCAGAAAAGCTGAGTAGGCCAATAACTATTGATGAAATAGAAGCAGTAATAATAATAAAAACACTTCCAGCAAACAAAAGTCCTAGGCCAGATGGATTTACAGAAGAATTTTCCCAAATGTGCAAAGAACAAACACATATCCTCCTCAAACTATTCAAAAAAATTCAAGAAGAAGGAACACTTCTAAGCTCTTTTTACAAAGCCAGCATTATATCAATTCCAAAACCAGAAACTACAAAAAAAGAGAATTATAGGACAATAACCCTAATGAACACGGATGCTAATATCCTCAGCAAGAGGAGAATCAAGATGGCAGGTTAGGTAAATGCCTGTACTTGCTGCCTCCCACAACCAAATCAAAATTACAGCTAAAATACAGAACAACCATCCTCCAGACCATGAGAAAACTGGCTGAGTGGAAATACTACAACTAGAGAGGTAAAGAAGAAAGTGCATTGAGACTGATAGGAGGTTCAGAGGCATGGAACGGGCTGGTCTGGCACCTAGGTGTGCCACTTTGTTAATCAGGAGGGAGATTGCCTCTGCAGAGGCCACCTGAAGGAGCAAGAGGTCCCAGCCCCATATCAGACACCCAGCTCAGGGTTCCAGAGCTGGGGAAAGAGGTCCCTACAGGAAGTAAGAAATATGGGCTGCAAAAACCAGTGTGGATTGGGGCTGAGTAACATACAGGTTGCTGGAGACCTAGCTGCTCCTCTTAAAAGGCTGACACCACAAACTGCATTTATAAGCTCTGAGCTCCTCTGCTGGATGAGGCTGTCGTGGTCCCAGACATATACGGAGAGAAATGGGACTGTTTAGCAGCAGGGCAGGAACTCAGAGGTGGCTTTCTTCCAGATGGAGGAGCTCTCAGTGGTCATTGTTCCCAAGCTGAGACCTCCCTGGTGCAGAGCTGACTGGCAGCCATTTCTCTTTGCTCCACCAAGGTGAATACCTAAGACCCCACCCCACCCAATTTATAACACCACCCAAGCTCTGTGCAGCAGCTTTTGCATATGAATGGCCTGTTCTTTCTCAGGCTAAAACCTGTCAAACAAGCTGCAGCTGGGTCAGGGAGTCCCAAACTTATAAATAAAAGGCATCAAAACTGGCATCAGAACCATCCTGCCTTGCTTCACAGCTGGGCCTCCTCTGGACACTTCCAAACCTGATTCAAAGAGGAGGAATCTGCATATGTCTCTGTAGCTCCTGCTGGATGGCTCCAGGCAGAGGCTGTCTTTGCACCGCCCTGGAGACCCAAGAACCAGTGTACCCAGTAGTCAGTGTGAGACCATACCAGATTACAACGTTTCACATCCATAAGAGATACACTCAAGGGGCAGACTCAGTGAGCACCAAAGTCCCACTAAAGCAAGTCCTGCTCCATAAGGGTGTCTCCTGCACACCAGCTCTCCCACTCTAGTCACAGCTGGTCCCTACAGCCAATTGGCCTGGAGGTCAATTCCTCTAAATAACACCAACAGCAATTAAGGCTTAACTGCAACAAAACTGTGCGCACAGCCTACAAAGGATGTCCATATCAGGTGATTGGGTAGGCTGAGCCACTGGGCCCTATAGGACACCTACTACACAAGGCCACTCTACTAACTCAAGGAGACTTAGCAGCAACCTAATACATAGAAACAAACACAGGAAAGCAGCCAAAATGCGGAGACAAGGAAACATGTCACACATGAAAGAAATGGAAGAAAACAAACTACTAGATATAGAGTTCAAAACCACAGTTATAAGATGACTCAAGAATCTTCTAGAAACCTCTGAGGAACTTTGCCAGAAGCCGGTCCATCCTTGCTGCTTGACACAGTCGCTGCAGGATAGAAACATCTGCACAGCATATGTTTCAAGGGACCTGGCGTACATAGCATACTGTTCTTAATATGTTTGCTCCCCTTAGCGCTGTGTGTTTTAACCAAGGTCACCTCTCCAAGACAGGTTGTTTCCCCAGGTAGGGATTTTTCCCTGAAGTTAGGGAGGGGATGAAACTCCTCAACTAAGTGCCGGGCGGGTAGTTAATCACTTTAACTACAAACAATCATGCTTAAGCTACATAATCTTTACTCCCTGGAATGGAGATAAGAAACACCCTAACCTTTGTAATAGAAATTGACAGGATTAAAATCAACTGGTATAAATACGGATGTAACAAGACAATAAACAGCAGAACCTCTCTGGAGATCCAGACCAGAAGTTGGCTGGAGATCCTGGCTGGAGATCCTGGCTGGAGATCATGGCTAGGCTGCTGATCAACTGAACACCGTCGCTGTGTCCTTCCCTCTTCGCCGACTCCGTCTATGCCTTTGGGAACCCCTGGACCTGCTGGGGATGGACCTCGGCATCTGGCGCCCGAACAGGAACCCTTAGGTAATTCCCCCTATACTTGGGACGGATAGGACTGCACCTTAGGGTGCTGCAGACCCCCCACCCCCCAGAGGATAAGTAGGGTAAGTGGGTAGTTAGTACAGAACTTAGATTGACAGGATGGGTCATACTGAGTCTAAAGAAAAAAGACTCTGTATTAATCTTTTAATGCATATGCTTGCTAGCAGAGGAGTTAAGGTTACTCCCAGTCAGACAGAAAGTTTTATAGAAGACGTATGTCAATGGCTTCCTGAGGATGGAACTGTTAATTTAGAAACTTGGACTAAAGCAGGAAAGCAATTAAAGAACTATTACAGCTACCATGGATCTGAGAAAGTCCTGCCAAATGTCTTTTCCCTCTGGAATTCAATCTGTGACACCTTGGCACCAGAGGCAAAAACGGTTGAACTTTCTCAAATTTTAAATAGTCCCTCGGCTCCACCCAGAGAGGACACATCATCATTGTCTTCAGCTCAATCTAAAAGCAATTTAGCTATGCCTACTGATCGGGAGGAGAATAAATATCATAAACATGACCATTGGTCCTTTCCAGTCAGTAGAGAGGAGAGAGGCCCTCCCATTCAAAACAGGCTCCCCAAATTAGAAAGGAAGACTGTGGCTCCTAGGAGCTCCATGTCTAAATTTCAAAGGGCGATAAGAGAAGCTGAAGCTAATGGGGATCTTGAATTCTCACTCTGCTTCCCAGTTGCATATGAGAATGAGTCTGGTGGGGACGGAAACCCCACCTGGGAGCCTATACCTTACATAGTACTTAAAGAATTAAAATTGGCCTGCTCTGAATATGGACCTCTAGCTCCTTACACACAAACCTTGGTAGAAACCCTAGCCAGTAAATGGATGACTCCTTATGATTGGTCACAGGTTTGTAAAGCCTGTCTCTCAGGAGGCGATTACTTATTATGGAAAACTGAACATGAAGATCTTTCTAAGAAAGCTGTAGCCACTAGCAAAAAGAAAAAGAATAACCCTAGACATGATATTAGGAGAAGGTGATTTTAACATGGCTCAGGAGCGAATGAATATGCCCACAGGGGCACTTACCAAAGTAACCAGTTGTGCAGGAAATGCCTGGAAATCCCTACCTTATACAGCAGGAAAAACAACCACCCTTACAGAGGTTAAACAGAAGGTCGAGGAACCATATCAGGATTTCCTTTCTCACCTCATACAGGCAGTCAAGAGAGTAATCAATAACAAAGAGGCAGCCGATATCCTAATCAAACAACTGGCTTTTGAAAATGCTAATAATACCTGTCAGGCTTTATTAAGGCCGATTCGCAGAACAGGAACTATAAATGATTTTATAAAACAGTGTGCTGATGTAAGTCCAGCATTTATACAGGGTGTAGCTATAGCTGCAGCTCTCAAAGGGGAGACATACCCTCAATATGTACAGGGTATAGGACAAGCCAGCAATACTACAGGTAATAAAAGAAATATGAACTGCTACTCTTGTGGCTTATCTGGGCACTTTAGCAGAGAATGCCCAAATAAAAATAATAATACTCAGGCCAGATGGCAAGCTCCTCGACAGCCTGGAAATACATTTGGGAATAATATTAACCCTCCAAAAACCGTTTGTCCCCGATGTCAGAAAGGATTCCATTGGGCAAAGGAATGTAGATCAAAATACCATAAAAATGGTTGGCCAGCCGAAACCGGTTTGGCTCAGTGGATAGAGCGTCGGCCTGCGGACTGAAAGGTCCCAGGTTCGATTCCGGTCGAGGGCATGTACCTGGGTTGCGAGCACATCCCCAGTGGGAGATGTGCAGGAGGCAGCTGATCGATGTTTCTCTCTCATCGATGTTTCTAACTCTCTATCTCTCTCCCTTCCTCTCTGTAAAAAAATCAATAAAATATATTTAAAAAAAAAATGGTCGGCCTTTAAACTCTACAAATAGCTCCCAAGGAGGTTATATCCCATCACCTCAATTGGGAAACTTGAGAAGGGGCCAGCCCCAGGCCCCTGCAATAAAAGGGGCATCAACCTTCAACCCCTCTGCAAATTTCGATCAGTCAGTGACCTCTTCAGGGCAACCCCAGGCAGTGCAGGATTGGACCTGCACTCAACCACCCATGCAATACTAACCCCAGACTCACCAGTAGCAGCCATTCCTACAGGAGTGTCTGGGCCGCTGCGTGAGGGAACTGTAGGTTTATTATTAGGACGGAGCTCCACCTCGTTACAGGGGATCTTAGTCATCCCAGGAGTTGTTGATGCAGACTACACAGGAGAAATACAGATTTTACTTTCCCCACCCACCACAGCTATACAGATTCAGCCCAACCAGAGAATTGCCCAATTACTCCTGTTACCAATACATAAAATAGGGACAGCTGTTACCCAGAAAGCTAGAGGGGCCAGAGGCTTTGGATCTAGTGATGCAGCATTTTGGATACAAGAAATCCATGCTACTAGATCTACAAAAATTTTACAAATTCAGGGAAAACCAATTGAAGGTCTATTGGATACAGGAGCAGATGTGTCCTGCATAGCAGGGAAGGATTGGCCCTCTTCATGGCCCACGCACACCACCTCCACTTCCCTAGTAGGCCTAGGCAAGGCATCTAATGTAAAAAAGAGTTCTCAGATTTTAACTTGGGCTGATGAAGATCAACATTCAGGAACATTCTGTCCCTATGTAATTATGACTATCCCGTTTACATTATGGGGAAGAGATATCTTATCTCAAATGGGAGTTCTATTATATAGCCCCAGCGGTGTTTGATTTACTCCTGTTACAAAATATTACAAGAAAATGAGTTTAAATATTCCTCTCCTCATCATGTTCTACAACATACTCTATTTGTAATTAATATACTAAATGTAGATTCTGAGGGAAATTCCCCGATGTACAGGCATTGGAACCCTGATTTAACTAAACCTAAAGCCCTCGTCAAATGGAGAGACTTGCTTACAGGAACCTGGAAGGGACCTGATGTACTTTTAACCTGGGGGAGAGGATATGCTTATATATTTCCACAGGACGCAGACTCACCTGTGTGGATTCCAGACCGTCTAGTCCAACCTTATGTCTCACCGCCCTCCATCTCTGCCTCACCATAGCACACCTGACCAGTGCCCGTCTGCAGCAGATGTGCAGCCCTGAGCTGGAACAATCTGTCTGTTGGGAGGATCACATGTGCCTCCTTTTTGTCTTTCCACATGTCCCAGCTTTGCCCCACATCTCCTTTCCTTTTTTCCTTCTTTTAAAATCTAACTACTTGTTTGATGGTTCTTTGGCCTTTCTCCTTCTTTCCTGAACACAGCCTTTTCTAGAATCGCCCTACCCTACTGTTCCAGGAAGGGCACCTCTCTTTTACGCCGTGACTAGGGGTGTTTGGTATATGTCCCATACATGGAGTTGCCTTGTGCCAAGAGCCTGACATCCTGGGCTGAGAAAGCCCTGTTCCTGGACTCTCCTTTGTCCTGTATTGGCCTCTCTTACCCTTGTGCCAAGAGGGACCCTCTTCTTATAATCCAATTGCCCATAGCTATTGCCTGAGCTCTCTGTTCATGCTGAGGTTGAAGCCTCATGGTGGCTGGTACCGTGGATCTGTCTCTCACCCAATAGCGTGAGCTGGGCCCTCCCTGGAGAAGAAACCCGGGTTCCCCAAGATATGTGATCAATGTCGGGGCCCCACCAGCAGGCAAGGGGATCCCAAGGCAGTTGCTGGGCATGGAGGCCAGAGGGACATAGGCTACCAAGGAGACAGAACTGAACCTCACATCACCTTACTTGGCCCAGAGATGGCTGGTAGTCAAAGACGGGTAAGACCCCATGGGGTGAGGCAACCTAAGACAGGCACAGTTCGGAGGGCCAGTAGGAGAGAACTTGGGGTTCAACAGAGGTGGGGCACAGATCCTCACCCCCCCAATGGTTCAGGGGCTTGAACACTCGCCCCTTCTGAGGAAGGTCTCCTGTCGCCATGGCTGCTTCCTGCTTCCCACACCCAGCTCAGATCGGGACCCAGGTAAAGACAGAGACTGGCTGACAGCAGCTGCCCTCTCACTGCAACAGGACTTGTTTCCCATTTCTACCTTGGACCACGGGGAAAGGGTCAGCTGAAGGAAAGGGCTGTGTCAGGATGCTGCCTTCTTCCCTGTCTTCTCCCTCTTTTTTCTAAACACTTCCATGCCTTGTAGTTCTTTTGCTTTCTCTTCTTTTTCTCTCTATTGCCCTCCATCTTCCATATCAGCTGACCCAGAGGGCACAGCTTACTCCTCCTCGGACACCGACACCACCATCAACCACGGCCCTGATGGACGCTTTGATGCAGCCCTTCAACTCGCTGATGCTTCGGGAAGCCCGTCGCCAGTGACGCCGCCCGCTAGCCAGACCAACAAAGACAATCAAAACAACAACTTGAAGACAGCTGAAATCCCTTGACTGAAGAGGCCGGCAACCTTCTACAGGAATGGGGCTCCTTGTGCACTCCATCCACTATGTTTATAGTTATGCTCACTGTCATTGCTTGCCAGTCTTCTTCCGAGTTTTAAATGGCCCAATCTGAGAGGTGGCCAGTGATTTGCATGTGCTATCATTTGAAAAACAAGAAAGGGGGAATTTGCCGGAAGCCGGTCCATCCTTGCTGCTTGACACAGTCGCTACAGGATAGAAACATCTGCACAGCATATGTTTCAAGGGACCTGGCGTACATAGCATACTGTTCTTAATATGTTTGCTCCCCTTAGCGCTGTGTGTTTTAACCAAGGTCACCTCTCCAAGACAGGTTGTTTCCCCAGGTAGGGATTTTTCCCTGAAGTTAGGGAGGGGATGAAACTCCTCAACTAAGTGCCGGGCGGGTAGTTAATCACTTTAACTACAAACAATCATGCTTAAGCTACATAATCTTTACTCCCTGGAATGGAGATAAGAAACACCCTAACCTTTGTAATAGAAATTGACAGGATTAAAATCAACTGGTATAAATACGGATGTAACAAGACAATAAACAGCAGAACCTCTCTGGAGATCCAGACCAGAAGTTGGCTGTAGATCCTGGCTGGAGATCATGGCTAGGCTGCTGATCAACTGAACACTGTCTCTGTGTCCTTCCTTCTTCGCCGACTTCGTCTACGCCTTTGAGAACCCCTGGACCTGCTGGGGTTGGATCCCAGCAGAACTTGGTGATACTTACAGGGATCTTAGGGAGAATGCCAAGAAAATTGAAAAGGACCATACACTGAAATAAAAAATAATATACAGGTATTCAACAGTAGACTAGTGAATCCGAAGAATCAAATCAATGATTTGAAACATGAGGAAACAAAAAACACCCAACCAGAAGAGCAAAAAAAAAAAAAAAAAAAAAAAGAATTATTTATTTATTTATTTATTTATTTATTAAATCTTTATTGTTCAGATTATTACATTTGTTCCGCTTTTTTCCCCCATAACTCCCCTCCTCCCAGTTCCCGCCCCACCCTCCTCCCTCACTCCCCACCCACTGTCCTCATCTATAGGTGCACGATTTCTGTCCAGTCTCTTCCCGCATCTCCCACACCCCTTTCCCTCCCAAGAATGGTCAGTCCATTCCCTTTCTATGTCCCTGATTCTATTATAATCACCAGTTCATTCTGTTCATCAGAATATTTATTCACTTGATTCTTAGATTCACTTGTTGATAGATGCATATTTGTTGTTCATAATTTGTATCTTTACCTTTTTCTTCCTCTTCCTCTTCTTAAAGGATACCTTTCAGCATTTCATATAATCCTGGTTTGGTGGTGATGAACTCCTTTAGCTTTTCCTTATCTGTGAAGCTCTTTATCTGACCTTCAGTTCTGAATGATAGCTTTGCTGGATAAAGTAATCTTGGTTGTAGGTTCTTGGTATTCATCACTTTGAATATTTCTTGCCACTCCCTTCTGGCCTGCAAAGTTTCTGTTGAGAAATGAGCTGACAGTCGTATGGGTATTCCCTTGTAGGTAACTGAGTTTCTTTCTCTTGCTGCTTTTAAGATTATCTCTTTGTCTTTTGCTCTTGGCATTTTAATTATGATGTGTCTTGGTCCTCTTTGGATTCCTTTTGTTTGGGGTTCTCCACGCTTCTTGGACCTGTAAGTCCATTTCTTTCACCAGGTGGGGGTAGTTTTCTGTCATTATTTCTTCAAATAGGTTTTCAATATCTTGGTCTCTCTCATCTTCTGGCACCCCTATAATTCTGATGTTGGTACGCTTGAAGCTGTCCCAGAGGCTCCTTACACTATCCTCGCATTTTTGGATTCTTTTTTCATTCCGCCCCTCCGGTTGGGTGTATTTTGCTTCCTCGCATTTCAAATCATTGACTTGATTCTTGCGCTCCTCTGGTCTGCTGTCGGGAGTCTGTATAATATTCGTTATTTCAGTCCATGTATGCTTAATTTCTAGTTGGTTCCCCATCATAACAACGAGGGTCTCATTAGTTTTCTTGTAGATCTCATTAAGTTTATCGGCGGCTTCTAAACAGTTCTTGAGAGACCTTAAAAGTGTGGTTCTGAACTCTATAGCTTCCATTGACAATTTTGTCCTGTTTCTTTGTCTCCGCATTTTGTTATGCTTTCTTGGTGCACCCCCTAGTGGTCTTTGTGCGCAGTCTTGTAGTTAAGCCTTGATTGTTGTAGCTAATACCAGGGAGGGTTTGACCTCCAGGCCAAGTGGCTGTAGAAAAAAGAATTAAAAAATATGAAGATAGAGTAAGGAGCCTCTGGGACAACTTTAAGTGCACCAATATCCAAATTATGGGGGTGCCAGAAGATGAAAGGGAGAGCAAGATATTGAAAACTTATTTGAAGAAATAATGGCAGAAAACTTCCCCTACCTGGTGAAAGAAGCAGACTTTCAAGTCCAGGAAGCTCAGAGAACCCAAAAGAAGAGGAATCCAAAGAAGACCACATCAAGATACATGATAATTAAAATGCCAAGGCTATAGATTAAGAGATAATCTTAAAAGCAGCAAGTTAATTACCTACAAGGGGTGCCCATATGACTCAGCTGATTTCTCAACAGAAACTATGCAGGCCAGAGGGAGAAGCAAGAAATATTTAAAGTGATGAATAGCAAGAACCTATGACCAAGTTTACCCAGCAAAGCTATCATTTCGAATTGAAGGTCAGATAAAGAGCTTCAGTCAAGAATAAGCTAAAAGAGTTTATCACCACCAAACTAGTATTATATGAAATGCTGAAGGGTATTCTTTAAGAAGAGGAAGAAGCCAAAACCGGTTTGGCTCAGTGGATAGCGTCGGCCTGCGGACTGGAGGGTCCCAGGTTCGATTCCGGTCAAGGGCATGTGCCTGGGTTGTGGGCAGGAGGCAGCTGATCGATGTTTCTCTCTCATCGATGTTTCTAACTCTCTATCTCTCTCCCTTCCTCTCTGTAAAAAATCAATAAAATGTATTTAAAAAAAAAAAGAAGAGGAAGAAGAAGGAAAGGGTAAAGATAAAAAATATGAGCATCAAAGTGACAACAAAGATACATCTATCAACAATTGAATCTAAAAATCAAATGAATAAAAAATCTGCTGAACAAATTAAACTGGTGAATGGCATAGAATTAGAGGCATGGAAATGGGACAGACTGACAATTCTTATAGGCAAGGGGATTTGGAGGGATGGTGGGAAGAGATTAGACAAAGATCTTATATGCATTACCTATGGACACAGACAATAGGATGGCGAGGGCCTGGAGTAGGGTGGGAACTGGGTGGAGGTAAACTATGGGGGGAAAAAAGATGGGCATCTGTAATAATCTCAACAATAAGTATTAATAAATGAAATAAATAAAAAATAAATCCTCAGCAAAATATTAGCATATCAGATCCAACAATATTTTGAAAAGGCTAGAGACCCAAGCACAAAATTTGTGCAAGGGGCTTGGCCCTTGCAGCTGCCTTGGCTTGCCTAGGCCTCACAGTCCTGGCTTCGTCCAGAAGGCCATCTAGAAGGATGCGAGGAAGGTTGTTCAGCTGTCCAGTCCAATTAGCACATTATGCTTTTATTATTAGAGATCATATACCATGATAAAGTGGGATTTATTCCAAGGTTATAAGGCTGGCACAATATTTGCAAATCAATAAGTGTGATACATCACATAAATAAATTGAAAAATAAATACCACATGATCATATCAATAGATGCAGAAAAAGGATTTGATAAAATCAAGCACTCTTTTTTGATAAAAACTCTCAAAAGAGTGGAAATAGAGAGATCATATCTCAACATAATATAGGCCATATATAACAAAACTACACACAACATAATACTGAATGGACAAAAACTAAAAGTGTTTCCCTTAACAAGAGGAATAAGAAAAGGATGTCCACTTTCACCACGCTTACTCAACACTGCATGAATCCATGCATGGTTGGGGTCCCTCTGCCTGTCCAATGATTGGGGCTGATCAGGGCTCTCTCACCCACTTCTGATTGGGGCCAGTAGCTGGAGAGAGACCAAGGGAGGGCTCCAGGGCCTGTCTGGCCTAATCTCACCCAGTCCTAATTGGCGGGACTCAAGCTGCAAATTAACCTAGTGGTCCAAGCATCTGCCCCCTGGTGGTCAGCACATGTCATAGTGACTAGTCGGCCAACTGCACAGTCCGACACTTAGCATATTAGGCTTTATATATATACTAGAGGCCCTGTGCACAAAAATTTGTGCACTTGGGGGGTAGGGGGGTCTCTCAGCCCGGCCTGTGCCCTCTCGCAATCTGGGACCCCTCGGGAGATAACAACCTGCTGGCTTAGGCCTGCTCCCAGGTGGCAGAGGGCAGGCCCAATCCCTAGGTGCAGCCCCTGGTCAGGCTCAGAGCAGGGCTGATTAGGGAGTTGGGTTGCTGTCCCCTGTCATGCACAGAGCAGGGCGAATCAGGAGGTTGCAATGCCACCCTCAGTCACGCTCAGGGTAGGTATGATTGGGGGGTTGGGGCACCGCCTCCTGTCACACTCAAGGCAGGGTCAATGGGGAGGTTGCGGCGCCACCCCCTGTCATGCACAGAGCAGGGCCAGTCATGGGGTTGGGGAGCTCCCCCCTGTCACGCACAGAGCAGGCCCATCAGGGGGTTGGGGCTCCGTAACCTGTCACGCACAGAGCAGGGTCGATCAGGGGTTTGGAGAGCTCTCTTCTGTCACACACAGAGTAGGGCTGATAGGGGAGTTGGGGCGCCACACTCTGTTACACTCAGGGCAGGACCGATCAGGAGGTTGGGGCGCCACACCCTGTCACACACAGAGCAGGGCCGATCAGAGGGTTGGGGTGCCGCACCCTGTCACACACAGAGCTGCAGGGCGATCAGGGGTTTGGGGAGCTCCCCCAATCAGGCACAGAGCAGGGTTGATCAGGAGGTTGGGGCGCCTTCCCCTGTCACAAACAGAGCAGGGCGGATAGGGAGGTTGTGGTCCCGCCTCCTGTCACACACAGAGCCACACAGCAATCAGGGGGTTTGGGCGCTGCCCCCTGTCACGCTGATCCCGGTGCCAGGAGGCCTCGCGGCTCCGCTGATCCTGGTGCTGGGAGGCATATTACCCTTTTACTATATAGGATAGAGGCCTGGTACATGGGTGGGGGCCAGCTGGTTTGTCCTGAAGGGTGTCCTGGATCAGGGTGAGGGTCCTGCTTGGGTGCCTGGTCAGCCTGGATGAGCAGATGATGGCTGTTTTCAGCTGGTCACACCCCGTTCAGGGTGGGGGTCCCCAATGGGGTGCCTGGCCAGTCTGGGTGAGGGGCTGAGGGCCATTTTCAGACTGGCAGGTGACTGAAGCTCCAAACCTCTCCTTTTTTTCTTTTCTTTTTTTAATTCTGGGATTTATTTACCTGCTATGGCTGTCACTGGAGCTGAGAGCCGGCTTTAGCTCGGAGGCTTGGCTCCAGCTCTGAGACCTTGGCTGCTGAAAGCATTTATCTGGGTTTGTTTGGGTTCTATAATTGTAACACTTTTGCGGTCCTGCTCGCTCCAGCTCTGACACCTGAAATCAGGTTTCTGGGGATTTTTTAGCTTCTATAATTGCAACATTGTTTCTTAGAGTGCAAGCTCAGAGGCTGGCAGCAGCAGGCGGGGAACGTTGGCTTCCTCCTTCACTGAAGCAAGCCTCCTGTTTGCTTCAGCTGTCAGGCTGCCGGCTGCCATATTGGTTGGCAGTTAATTTGCATATCTTGCTGATTAGCCAATGGGAAGGGTAGCGAAGTTACTGTTAATTACCATGTTTCTCTATTATTAGATAAGACTGGAATCCCAGTGCACAAAATTCATGCAAGGGAGGGGGGGTCCCCTCAGCCCAGCCTGCACCCTCTCCAATCTGGGATCCCTTTCACAATCTTGGACCTCTGGCTCCTAATCGCTCATATGCCTGCCTGCCTGGTTGCCCCTAAATGCCTCCTACTGCCGGCCTGGCCACCCCCAACTGCCCCCATGCTGGCCTGGTTGCCCCCAACTGTGCCCCCTGCCAGCCTGGTCACCACTGATGCCTCCTCCCCCACTGGCCTTGTCGCCCAACGCAGCCTGCTGTTTATTTATTTGGTCATCCCTCACTAACCCCCCTGCCGACCTGGTCACACCATGCGACTGCTTGTTCAGTTGTTTGGTTGTCCCTCACTATCCCCCCTGCTGGCCTGGTCTTGTGAGGGTGTGAGGGTTAATTTGCATATTACATCTTTATTATATAGGAATAGATAGTAACTCAAGGTGCGGAATGCCCCGCATGCACTTTCTCCTGCCCCTGGTCTTGGAGACCGCATGTCTTTCCAAGGCTCTGCTCACCATCATCAGCTGCCACATGAAGTAAATTGAATTGTGTGTGTGTAAACCCTTTGCAGGCTCCATGAATGTGTCTTAACTTAGCTGCAGTTCCAATTACTCCAACATAAGGAGAGACACCCTCATTATCAGGTAACACCATCATGGTAAGACTCCTCCTCAGCCTACTTCAGTGGTTTTAAATAGGCCATGAGTTTCCCTAGATGGTTTGCCTCAGTGAATAGAACCACATCCTGTGGACTGAAGGGTCCTGGGTTTGATTCCAGTCAAGAGCACATTCCTGGGTTGCAGGCTTAATCCCCAGGAGGTGGTGTGTGGGAGGCAGATCGATTCTCTCTCATCATTGATGTTCTCTCTCTCTCTCTCTCTCTCTCTCTCTCTCTCTCTCTCTCTCTCTCTCTCTCTCTGCCTTCCTCTCTGAAATCAAAAAAAATATATTAACAAAAATAATAAATAGGCCATTAATCAAATGTTGCTGCTCTCCATCCAGTCCCCTCAAACCCTCTTTTGTCTTTGACCCTCCCCACACACACACTCTGCTAGGGTCTGTAAAATGGGGTCAGGATTTCTACTTCAACCAAGGGCAAAGCTTCCACATGGCCCTCCTTCCCCGCCTGTCTCTGCCCCCAGTCCTGTGGGGTTTCTCTCCTTCCCCTCCATCTAACTTGGTGGGCCCTGCTCTGACCCCTCCTCATGTGACCTCCTGTCTACAGCCTCCCACTTTCTCCTCTGGGAGTGGAGCTCTCCAAAGGCTGTGTGGGAATTGAGGGGGGTTGTGTAGAGTGGGGTGGGGCAGGCAAAGCAGTGTGGGGTGTGCAGTGGTGGAGAGCTGTGTGGGGCAAGCCCAAGCTTTGGAGAAGAGCTGGGGTGACAAGTCACCGGGAGGAGGAGGGAGAGATGTGGTGCTTGTCCCATGAGAGAGGCATTGAGCTCCTCAGCTGCCCCCACCCATTAGCTTTTCTAGACCCCTGCACAACTATCACCCTCCACCCCTTGATGCCTCCACTTCAAGTTTTGGACTCAGTTTCTCTGACAGCCCCACCCCTCTCTCTGTTGCATTCCAGGGGCCCGAAGCTGCACCTTGGCTTTGGGCAGGTATGCCTGGCCTGCCCCCTGTAATGGTGCTACCCACTCTCCTGGAGTAGTTAGTGAAACTTAACAAATAAAAATAAGCATCTCTGAATATTATAAATCGTGCACTGAGAATGCCACAGGCTGCAGAGGGCTCTTGAATCAAGTGTAGCAGCCTCCCCTCCCACTCCATCCCTCCTGGCTCCCACTGCCATCCTCATGCATCCAGCGGCCAAACCCTGGGAGCTTCCTGACAGCTCTCTCCTCACACCTCACTTTCCAGTCCAACCCACCAGCGCCTGCAGCAAGCTAAGTTACTGGTCTGAGCGTCTGCCCATTGGTGGTCAGTGCATGTCATAGAGACTGGTTAAGCTGTCAAACTCCCAGCCAAACTCTAGTCGAGGAAACAATTTGTATATTAGGCTTATATTATATAGGACTAGAGGCCTAGTGCACAAAAATTCATGTATTTGGGTGGGAGGGTTACCTCAGCCCGGCAAATCCTGACCTTTACTTGTGGTAAATAAATAATAAAAAACATAAAGCACATATGTACATACATCGAAATGACGAAACATTTTTTTATAAATAAATGGGAGATGAAGACTAACCACAAAACGGTAAGTCGAGACCTACATAACCCAAGGATTGACTGTATTTAGGTCCGTTCCCCATTTTTTGATTGGATTGTTTATCTTCCTTTTGTTAAGTTGCATGACTTCCTGTAAACTTTGGAGATTAAACCCTTATCTGAAATAACATTGGCAACTATATTCTCCCATGCAGTGGGCATTTTTATTGTTTTGTTGATGGTTTCATTTGATGTGCAGAAGGTTTTTATATTGATGTAGTCCCATTTGTTTATTCCCTTATTAGTTTCCATTGCCCTAGGATCTGTATTGGTGAAGACACTGCTTTTATTATGTTGAGCTATGATTCCTCTATTCCCACTTTGCTGATGGTTTTTATCAAAAATCACGGCATATGTCTGAGATCTTGCTGCCTGTAGATTCCTCTAAGATTTTTATGGTTTCCCATCTTACATTTCAGTCCTTTATCCATTTTCAGTTTATTTTTGGGTACGGTGTACGTTGGTGGTCTAGTTTCATTTTTTTACATGTATCAGTTCAATTTTCCCAACACCATTTATTGAAGAGACTGTATTGATTCCATTGTATGCTCTTGCATCTTTTGTCAAATATTAATTGAGCATACTGGCTTGGGTAGAATTCTGGGTTCTCTATTCTATTCCATTGTTCTATATGTCTGTTCTTCTGCCAGTACTGGGCAGCTCTGAGAACAGTGGCTTTGTAATGTAGCTTGATATCTGGTATTGAGATCCCACCCACTTTGCTCTTCTTTCTCAGGATTGCTGTGGCTATTTGGAGTTTTCTTAATTCTATATGAATTGTTGTTTTCTCTAGGTTGCAAAATATGCTGTTGGTATTTTAATGGGGATTGCATTGAATCTATAGATTGCTTTGAATAGTATGGACATTTTAATGGTGTTGATTCTACCAATCCATGAACAAAGTGTGTTCTTCTATCTATTTATGTCTTTATCTATTTTTTCAATGTTCTATAGTTTTCTGAGTACAGGTCAATTTCCTCCTTAGTTATCAGCCTGTTGAGATTTTTTGATTCTTCTTGGTTGAGTTTTGGAAGGTCTTATTTTTCTAGAAATATGTCCATTTCCTCTAGGTTGTCTAGTTTTTCATAGTATTTTTTTAACAATCCTTTGTATTTCTGTGGGGTCTGTTGTTATTTTGCCTCTTTCATTTCTGATTTTGTTTATCTAGGTCCTATCTCTTTGTTCCTTGGTGAGCCGCCTAGATTTTCATCAATTTTGTTTATTCTTTCAAAGAACCAGCTCTTGGTTTCATTGGCCATATATATTTGGTCTCTAAGTCATTTATTTTTGTTTTGGTCTCTATTATCTCTTTCCTTCTGTTCACTCTGGGCTTTCCTTGCTACTCTCTAATTCTTTATGTTGTAGAGTTAGATAATTTATTAACATTTTTCCTTGTTTATTTTGAGGTAGGCCTGTAGAGCTATAAACTTCCCTCTCAGAACTGCTTTCACTGTGTCCCATAGATTTTGGATTGTTGTGTTTTCACAACAATGGATTGTCATTTGTTTCAAGGATGTTTTTAACTTCTCTTTGATCTCTTTGGCAACCCAATCATTATTTAATAGCATGCTATTCAGCTTCCAAGTGTTTGAATTTTTTTGATTGTTTTTATTGTAGTTGATTTCATTTTTAAAAAAATTCTTTATTACTTAAGGTATTACAAATGTGTCTTCGTCCCCCCCATTAAACCCCTTTTCTCCTCCCCCTCCCCCCACTCATGCTCTCATCCCCCTGTTGTCCGTGTCCATTGGTCTGGCTTATATGCATGCATACAAGTCTTGCCCCCTCCCTTGCCTACTTTCCCTCTGGGGATTAATAGCCTGATCGCTGTTTCTCAGTCTTTGGATCTGTCCCTGTTCATCAGTCTCTGTTGTTCTCTATATTCCACAAATGAGTGAAATCATGAGGTATTTATCTTTCTCTGACTGGCTTATTTCACTTAGCACACTGCTCTCCAGTTCCATCCATTCTGTTACAAAAGGCAAGAGTTCCTTCTTTTTTGCCGCAGCATAGTATTCCATTCTGTAAATCGACCACAGTTTTTTGATCCACTCATCTGTTGATGGGCACTTACACTGTTTCCAAATCTTAGCTATAGTAAAATGTGCTGCTATGAAGATAGGAGTGCATATATCCTTTCTGATTGGTGTTTCTGGCTTCTTGGGATATATTCCTAGAAGTGGGATCACGGGGTCAAATGGGAGTTCCATTTTTAGTTTTTTGTGGAAGCTCCATACTGCTCTCCACAGTGGCTCACCAGTCTGCATTCCCACCAGCAGTGCACGAGAGTTCCTTTTTCTCCACATCCTCTCCAGCACTTGTTGTTTGTTGATTTGTTGATGATAGCCATTCTGACAGGTGTGAGATGGTACCACATTGTCGTTTTGATTTGCATCTCTCATATAATTAGCGACTTTGAGCATGTTTTCATATGTCTTTGGCCTTTTGTATGTCCTCTTTCGAAAAGTGTCTCTTTAGGTCTGTTGTCCATTTTTTGATTGGATTGTTTATCTTCCTATTGTTAAGTTTCATGAGTTCTCTGTAAATGTTGGAGATTAAACACTTATCCGTGATATCATTGCCAAATATCTTCTCCCATGCAGTGGGTCTTCTTGTTGTTTCTTTTATTTCTCTGCTTTTCTTTTTTTATTTTTTTAAGTTGTTTTATCGCTTAAAGTATTACAAAGAGTATTACATATGTCTCCTTTTTTCCTGCCCTTAACAATCCCCTGGCCTCCTGTACCCCCCACTGTCTTATGTCCATTGGTTATACTTATATTCAAGTCCTTCGGTTGATCTCTTACTCCAACCTCTTCTGCCCCACAACCCTCCCCGGTCTTCCCACTGTAGTTTGACAATCTGTTCGAGGCTGCTCTGCCTCCATATCTATTTTTGTTCATAAGTTTATAATGGTCTTAATTATCCATAAATGAGTGAGATCATGTGGTATTTTTCCTTCATTGACCGGCTTATTTCACTTAGCATAATATTCTCCAGTTCCATCCATGCTGTTGCAAATGGTAAGAGTTCCTTCTTTTTTACACCAGCATAGTATTCCATCGTGTAGATGTACCACAGTTTTCTAATCCATTTTTCTACTTATGGGCACTTAGGCTGTTTCCAGATCTTAGCTATGGTGAATTGCACTGCTAAGAACATATGGGTGCATATATCCTTTCTGATTGTTGTTTCTGTTTTCTTGGGATATATGCCTAGAAGTGGCATCATGGGGTCAAATGGGAGTTCCACTTTTAGTTTTTTGAGGAAACTCCATACTGTCTTCCATAGTGGCTGCACCAGTCTGCATTCTCACCAGTAGTGCACGAGAGTTCCTTCTTCTCCACATCCTCTACAGCACTTGTCATTTTTTGATTTGTTGATGATAGCCATTCTGACAGGTGTGAGATGGTACATCATTACTGTTTTGATTTGCATTTTTCTAATTATTAGTGACTTAAATAACTTCACAGCTACCTCTTTATCTGAGAATAAAGGCCAATATGTATATAATGGTCTATAAAATATTTGACCCACTTACTTTTAAAATCTCATCTTCTATAAGTATTCCTGTGCTTTTTGTCCACACTAATTCAGTGTTATTCTTGGAACACCCAGTTATCTTCCTCTCACAGGGACCATGCTTTGTATGTTCTTACTAGAGGCCTAGTTCATGGATTGATACACCACTGGGGTCCCTCAGCCTGTCTCTCAGGTATCAGTGGACTTCCATGCTTCTACTGCCTGGTCTTATCTGCCAGCTCATCAGGCCCTAGCCTGCTGTCTGCATCAATCCTGCAAAACATGAAGTAGTGTGTGAAGCAGCAGGTGGCTGGGGAGGAGCCCAAGCCCAGGCTGGGTGCCATGCTATTCCTGCTCATCCCAGCCCCACTTCACCGGCCACCGCCAATTGGGCGCACATGGGGAGTGTCGGCAGGAGAGGCTTGCACTGCTGCAGATGTGCTCATCAGCTGTGAGCTTGGCATGTGGCTGAGCAGTGCTACCCATGTGGAGTGCACTGACGACCAAGGGGAAGCTCCTGTGTTTAGCATCTGCCCCTGGTGGTCAGTGCATGTCATAGTGACCAGATGACCAATCATTCAGTCGTTTGGTCACTTAGGCTTCTACACTAAGAATAGACAAATATGTAAATTGACCATACCTTCATGATGTCCCACAATCAAGCAGGTGTTAGTCTGTAAACCCAACAAAGATGGTGGGCATGTGAGCAGCACTCACATGTGTAGGCACCAATTGGCCAGGGGGTGGGGCAGGACACTTGCGTCATCACCATGGCATTCTGCACCATCTCAGCTGCTCCGGGCCTCTGGGCAGTGTGGGAAGGTAGAAAGGTGGCTCTGGGCTGGAGCAAAGATGGAAAGGTGGTTCCAGGCTGAAGCGAAGGCAGAAAGGTGGTTCGGCTGGAGCGAAGACGGTGCCGGCATCCAGGGGAAGGAAGTCCCATTCTTGTACGAATGTTCATGCATTGGGCTTCTAGTTTATATGCATACTAGAGGCCCAGTGCACAAAAGTCTGTGCTCTTTGGGGGGTCCCTCAGCCCTGCCTGTGCCCTTTCACAGTCTGGGAATCCTTGGGGGATGACTACCTGCTGGCTTAGGCCCACTGCCTGGGGGATTGGGCCTAAACTGGCAGTCAGACATCACTCTGGCAGCCTGGGCGCCCTCAGGGGATGTCCACTTGCCAGCAGGGAGCAGGCCTAAGCTGCAATCAGACATCCTTAGTGCCACTGAGGAGGCAAGAGAGGCTCCCTCCACCACCGCTGTACTGGTAGCCATCAGACTGGCTCGTGGCTGAGCAGAGCTCCTCCTGTGGGAGTGCACTGACCACCCGGGGGCAGCTCCTGCATTGAGCATCTGCCCCCCTGGTGGTCAGTGTGTGTCATAGTGACCAGTCATTTCCAGTCATTCTGCTGCTAGGGTCAATTTGCATATTACCCTTTTATTATATAGGAGTGCCTGGCCAGCCTGTGTGAGGGGCTGATGGCTGTTTTCAAACTGGCCACAGCCCATTCAGTGTGGGGGTCCCCACTGGGGTGCCTGGCCAGCCTGAGTAAGGGGCTGAGGTCCATTTTCAAGTTGGTCACACCTCCTTCAGGGTGGGGGGGTCCTGCTGGGGTGCCTGGCCAGTCTGGGTGAGGGGCTGATGGCTGTTTGCAGGCAGGCCAAGACCCACAGCGGGGGCCCTCACCCCATGAGGTTGTGGCCATCCTGGGTGAGGGGCTTATGGCTGTTTGCAGGATGGCCACTACCCCCAGCTACCCAAACTACCAGTGGAGGCTGGCTGGAAGCAGGTGTCTGGGATTTATTTGTCTTCTATAATTGAAGCTTTGTTGCCATGAGCGGAGGCCGCAGCCAACTCAGGGCCTGTGGGAAGCTTGACTTCCTCCATCACCCGGGCAACCAAGCCTCCTGCTTGCTACAGCTCCATGGCTTCCAGCGACTATCTTGGTTGGGTTAATTTGCATATAGTTGCTCTGATTGGCTGGTGGGCATAGCTTAGGGCATAGTGAAGGTACAGTTAATTAGCATCTTTGTCTTTTATTAGTGTAGATAGATTTTTTTAAGTCAATATTGAGGCAATAGAAATGGTCTCCTAATTAGTGTCTCACTCTTACAATTCTGTTACAGATCTCTTGATTCACCTATGCCAGTGTTATGGTAGATAGTTCTGAGAGTGCACATGAAGTTGTACAGGAAGAATACAATTTTACACATATTCAAGGAGCTTCTTACTTTTTCACAGTGTTCTTATAAAAAGATAGCTCATAAGGTGAAAGTTTACAATTGCAAGAACAAGTTTCAACCAATAGGGACAAAGGCCTGTGAAAAAAGCTTTAGCTATCCTTTCTAAGGGCCAATTCTAAAATGCATTATTTCACTGTGCAAGAACCTGAGTAATTTGAACCCGCATTGACTTTGACAATGACTATGATAATGTACTCTTTTTAAAATTTATTTTCATTGTTTACACTATGTCCTCATTTCCTCCCCTTCACCCCCTTTACACAGCCCCACCTCCCTTTCCTTTGGCTTTCACCATACTGTTTGTTGTATGTGTCTATGGGTATGCATGTATGTTCTTTGTCTAATCCCTTCTTCGTTCATGTGGTATCTTCTCCCCAAAATCCTTCCTCTTTGACAGCTGTCAGTTGTTCTATGTTTTTATGCCTCTGTGTTGTGAGAGTGAACCAGTGATCTTTTCTGTCAAAGAAAGGAGCTTACTGCCATATTAGATCCCACTATTTTGTTCTGACCTTCAGGCTATCAGAGTGCCATCATCTTAGCTCCGCCTTACCCCTCCTCTTCCTCTGAATTAGCCAATCATGAAATAATGTGAACCTGAGCTCTGAGCCCTGACCAATCAGGTCAGAGTTCAGAGTGAGGCACAGGGCAGACCCACATCAAGAAACAAAAGCCAAATAGACTTCACATTCATTGTTTTCTGCCCCTGGTTTCCAGCTGGCAAAATCACCCTTTGGCACAGGAGGGTGCAATGAAGTTTTGAGTGTCTGTCTCATTCCAGTGACATTGTTGAGAGCATTTCTAACAGTGTCCATTTTATTAATCAGTTCATTTTGATCATTAGATTAACACATACAACTGAGATTATATGGCATTGACTCGGCATAATAACCTCCTCTGATATTGGCTTTTCCCCTTTCCTGTCTTATTTTCTAAGCTCTCTCACTTCTGTTTCCTTAAATTATGTCACAAATAAACTTTCCAGTTTTTTTTTCTTTAATTAGTTCCATATAAACTAATGGCACTCAAATTCTTATTTTCATATTTTATCTAGAGAACGAGAGGCCTGGTGCATGAATTCATGCATGTGTGAGGTCCAGCTGGCTCAGGGGGAGGGGCTGGGACAGCAGGGGCAGAGGGACCAAGAGAGTTAGAAGTGGGTGCTGATCGGGCCCCAATCAGGCTGGTTGGCTGTTGCAGTGTACATCATAGGGACTAGTCATAGTGGTTGTTCCATCATTCCAGTCACTTGGCTATATATGTGTAGATAATCCATGGCAACAGAAGCTAAAATACATATTTATAGATATTCACATTGAAGTCAAGGATATATTTCTAAAATAGGTATCTCCAGTCATTCCCTAACCAAATAATTTTTTAATTCTCTCTCACCTAGCCTAAAATCTACCATATTAAGGACATCTATAAGACTTGAATAAGAGGCTTGTGTAGCCTGCACCCATCCAAGGAAGAGCAGCCTCGTGATCAGCACACCCTAAGTCTGAGAAACAGCAGCTGTGTGTGAAGCCTCCCCCCACCAGCCAGAGGAGCCACCACAACTGTGAACAGCACCCACCAGAGGAGCTGCTTCCAACTGAGGAGCAGCTGCTACCACAACTGCCAGAGGAGCAACCTCAGTCTGAGGAGCCACTGCCACCCAAGGAGCAGCCACTGAATGACTCAACATCTAGATATGTCGGTGAGATCAAACATGGGTAGACAAAGAAACCCCCAAAGGAAAGAGAAGGAGGACTCGCCAGAAAAGCAGCTAAGTGAAAAAGGCATTCAGCATGACAGAAAAAGAATTCAGATTAAGGGTCCTAGAATGCATAAACCAGATGGAGGAAAAACTCAACAACTTATGCAAGAAGCAAGAGGAAATGGATGAAAGAATAAACAAATTATGTAAGAACCAAGAAGAAATGAAGACTGATATAGCTGCAATAAAAAACACCATTGAAAGTTTCAACAGTAGACTAGGAGAAGCGGAAGACCGAACTAGCGAATTAGAAGACAGGGAAGCAAAACACACCCAAATTGAACTGAAATTGGAGAAAAAAATTAAAAGACAGGAGGAGAGACTAAGGGAGCTATGGGATAACATGAAAAAATACAACATATGAACAATAGGGGTGCCAGAACAACAGAAAGAGGCACAAGGGTTAGAAAACCTATTTGAAGAAATAATATAAAACTTCGCTGAGGTGGGGAAGAAAAAAATCACACAAGCACAGAGAGTTCCAAACAAGGTGAATCGGAGAAGATTCACACCAAATCACATCATAATTACCATGGCAAATGCTCAGGACAAAGAGAGAATCTTAATGGCCACAAGAGAGAGACAGAAAGTTATATTCAAGGGATCTCCCATAAGATTTTCAAATGATTTCTCATCAGAAACACATCAGGCCAGAAAAGAATGAACAGAAATTTACAAAGTGATGCAAAGCAAAGGACTGAATCCAAGAATACTCTATCCAGTAAGCCTATCAATCAAAATTGAAGGAGAAATAAGAAGCTTCACACACAAAAATAGGCTAAGGGAGTTTATCACCACCAGGCCAGCAATGCAATAAATGCTAAAGGAACCAGTGTAAAATGAAGAAATAAAA
Source organism: Myotis nattereri (assembly GCF_964212035.1). Taxonomy (NCBI): domain Eukaryota; kingdom Metazoa; phylum Chordata; class Mammalia; order Chiroptera; family Vespertilionidae; genus Myotis; species Myotis nattereri. The sequence continues at coordinate 21,257,635 of NC_138094.1, read as the reverse complement.
AGCTCAGAAAGAAAACAGACCCCCCCCCCCCCCCAAAAAAAGAAATGGCTACAAACAAGTACCTTTCAAGAATAACTTTAAAGGTAAACGGACTAAATGCTCCAATCAAAAGACATCGAGTGGCTGAATGGATAAAAAAACATCATCCATACGGTTGCTGTCTACAAGAAACCCATCTCAGAAGAAGGGACTCACACAGACTGAAAGTGAAGGGATGGAAAAATATCTTTCAGGCATATGGAAATGAAAAGAAACACACACACACACACACACAAAAAAACAAAAAAACAAACAAACAAACAACAACAAAAAAAACTATGGGTAGCAATACTTATATGGGAAAAAATAGACCTCAAAGTGAAGGCCATAACAAGAGATAAGGAAGGCCACTTCATAATACTAAAGGGATCAATACAACAAGAGGAAATAACCATGATAAACATATATGCACCCAATACAGGAGCACCCAAGTACATAAAAAAACTCCTAGAAGACATCAAAGGGGAGATTGACAACAATACAATCATAGTAGGGGACTTTAATACACCACTGTCATCACTGGATAAATCCTCTAGACAAACAATCAGCTAAGAAACAGCAATCCAAGATGACTAACTAGATCAGATGGACTTCATTGACATCTTTAGAACACTTCACCCCAAAGCCACGGAATATACATTCTTCTCAAGGGCTCATGGGACATATTCAAAAATAGACCACATATAGGGTCACAAACAAAATCTCCCCAATTTCAAGAAGATTGAAATCATATCAAGACTCTTCTCAAAACAGGATGGCATAATATTAGAAAAAACTACCAAATACTCAAACATTTGGAGGCTGAATAGCATGTTATAAAATATTGATTGGGTTACCAATGAGATCAAAGAAGAAATAAAAACATCCTAGAAACTAATGACAATGAAAACACAACAATCCATAACCTATGGGACGCAATGAAAGCAGTCCTGAGAGGGAAGTTTATAACACTACAGGCCTATTTCAAAAAACAAGAAAAAATGATAGTAAATCATCTAACTCTACAACTCAAATAATTAGAAAGAGAGCAACAAGAAAAGCCCAGAGAGAGCATAAGGAAGGAGATAATAAAGATTAGAGCAGAAATAAATGACATAGAGAGCAAAAAAACAATACAGAAAATCAATGAAACCAAGAGCTGGTTCTTTGAAAGGATAAACAAGATTGATACACCTCCTGCCAGGCTCACCAGGAAGCAAAGAGAGAGGACCCAAATAAACAAAAGCAGAAATGATAGAGGCAAAATAACAAGAGACCCCACAGAAATACAAATGATTGTTAAAAAATACTATACTATCCTCCTCAGATTATTCCAAAAAAATTCAAGAGGAAGGAACACTTCCAGGCTCATTCTATGAAGCCAGCATCACCCTAATACCAAAACCAGATAAAGACAACACAATGAAAGATAATCATAAGCCAATATCCCTCATGAACATTGATGCCACAATACTCAACAAAATTCTAGCAAATTGAATCCAGCAATACATCAGAAAGACCGTACACCATGACCAAGTAGGATTTATCCTGACGATGTAAGGGTGGTACAATATTTGCAAATCAATAAATGTGATACATCACATAAAGAAATTAAGAGATAAAAATCATAAAGTCATATCAATTAACTCAGAAAAAGCATTTGACAAAATCCTACACGCTTTCTTGATAAAAGCTCTAAGCAAGTTAGGAATAAAAGTATCATAACTCAAGATAATAAAAGCCATATATGAGAAACCCACAGCTAACATCATACTCAATGGTCAAAAACTAAAACCATTTCCCCTAAGAACAGGCACAAGACAGGGATGCCCACTCTCACCACTCCTGTTCGACATAGTACTGTGAGTACTAGCCATTGCAATCAGACAAGAAGAAGATACAAAAGACATCCAGATTGGAAAAGAAGAAGTAAAAGTGTCCTTATTTGCAGATGACATGATACTGTACATGAAAAGCCCTAAAGACTCCATCAATAAAATTATTAGACGTAATAAATGAATTCGGTAATGTAGCAGGATACAAAATTAATGCCAAGAAATCTTTGGCATTCCTTTACACCAATAGTGAACTTACAGAAAGAGAAACTAAAAAAGCAATACCATTTACCATCATGCCAAAAATATTAAAATACCTAGGAATAAACTTAACTAAGGAAGTAAAAGGTCCATATGCTAAAAACTACAGAACACTGAAAAAAGAGAAAGAGGAAGACATAAAGAGATGGAAGAACATATCGTGTTCATGGATTTGTAGAATCAACATCATTAAAATGTCCATACTACTCAAAGCAATCTGTAGATTCAATGCAATCCCCATTAAAATACCAATGGCATATTTCACATATCTAGAACGAATGTTCCAAAAATTCATCTGGAATAAAAAAACCTTGAATAGCTACAGCAATCCTGAGAAAGAACAAAGTAGGTGGGATCTCAATACCAGATATCAACCTGTATTACAAAGCCACTGTTCTTAAAATATCTTGGTACTGGCACAAGAACAGACATATAGATCAATGGAATAGGATAGAAAACCCAGAAATCGACCCAAATCAATATGCCCAATATTTGAAAAAGGAGGCAAGAGCATAAAATGGAGTCAAGACAGTCTCTTCAATAAATGGTGTTGGGATAATTGGATTGATACATGCAAAAAGATGAAATTAGACCACCAACTTACACCATACACAGAAAAAGAACTCAAGAGAAACCAAGATGGTGGCATAGGTAAACACCAGAAATTGATGCCTTGCACAACCACTTCAAAAATACAACTAAAAGACAAAACGGACATCATCCAGAACCACAGGAAGGCTGGCTGAGTGGAAATTCTACAACTAGATGAAAAGAGAAAATCACACTGAGACTCAGAGGAGGTGCAGAAGTAAAGTGCAGAGGTACAGAGGCACCCACTGAAAGGGCTGGCAACTGAGGACGCGGCACTGGTGGAAAGGGCTCGCAGCTGAGGATGCAGCACATGTGGAAAGGGCGCAGCTGAGGACGCAGTTGTCTTTTTCAATTGGGAGGGAGTCTCAAGCTCCCGACTGCTCTGAACTCCAGTTCCAGGTGAGTCTTTGGGGACCCAGACTCATAGGGGGAGATACTGAACTGCCTGGCATCAGGCAGAATTCGAGGGCGACTTTTTTTCAGAGGAGCTTTCAGTGATTGCCACGAAACACTGAGACCTAGGGCCTCTTGGGGTACGACTGGGGACCAGCCATAGCTGCTTGCTCTTCCCTGTTGATCCCTTGAGACCCCGCCCCACCCAAGATGTGCTCAGAGGCTTTTGCATATGAAAGGCCTAGCCCTTTGCAATTTAAAAATTACCTAACAAATTGCAGCTGGGTCAGAGAGACCCAGAACTTCCAAAAGGCCCAAGGCCCCACTGCAGCTTGCATTGATTCACAGCTGGGCCTCATTTGAACACCTCCAAACCCCAAACAAAGAAGAGGAATCTCTCCATAGCTCCTTCTGTGTAGTCTCAGGCAGAGGCTAAATTCGCACCTCCTTAGAGATCCAAGAGCCAGTGTACCCAGTGGTCAGAGTGGGACCATCCAGATTACAACTCCTCAGATCCATAAGGGACACACTCAGGGGGCAGACTCAGTTGCCAGAAGCCGGTCCATCCTTGCTGCTTGACACAGTCACTGCAGGAAAGAAACATCTGCACAGAATATGTTTCAAGGGATCTGGCGTATATAGCATACTGTTCTTAATATTTTTGCTCCCTTTAGCGCTATGTGTTTTTCCCAAGGTCACCTCTCCGAGAAAGGTTGTTTCCCCAGCTAGGGATTTTTCCCTGAAGTTAGGGAGGGGATAAGACCCCTTAACTACGTGCCAAGTGGGTAGTTAATCACTTTAACTACAAATAATCACACTTAAGCTACATAATCTTTACTCCCTGGAATGGAGATAAGAAACGCCCTAACCTTTGCAATAGAAATTGATAGGATTAAAATCAACTGGTATAAATACAGATGTAACAAGACAATAAACACCAGAACTTGGCTGGAGATCCTAACCAGAACTTGGCTAGAGATTCTGGCTAGGCTCCTGATCAACTGAATGCTGTCTCCATGTCATTCCTTCTTTGCTGACTCTTTTCACACTTTCGGGGACCCCTGAACCTGCTGGGGTTGTACCCCAGCACTCAGTGAGCACCAAAGCCCCACTGAAGCAAGTCTTGCACCATAAGGGTGTCTCCGGCACAGTAGTTCTCCTACTGCAGACACAGCTGATTCTCACAACCAATTGGTCTGGAGATCAATTCCTCCCAGTGATACCTACAACAATCAAGGCTTAACTACAAAACTGTGCACAAAGCCCACAGAGGGGTGCACCACGAGTGTCCACCTCAGGTAATTGGGGAAGCTGAGCCACTGGGCCCTGTTGGACACCTAGCACAGAAAGCCACTCTATCAACACAGGGAAGCATAAAAAATGTGGAGACAAAGAAACAGGTCACAAACAACAGAAATGGAGAAAAGCAAACTACTGGATATAGAGTTCAAAACCACACTTTTAAGGTTTTTCAAGAATTTTCTAGAAACTGCCAATAAATTTAGTGAGACCCTCAAGAAATCTAGTGAGTCCCTCAAGGTTATGAAAATGGACCAACTAGAAATTAAACATACACTGACTGAAATAAAAGATATTATACTGAGTTCCAACAGCAGACTAGAGGATCCCAAGAATCAAGACAAAGATTTGAAATACAAAGAAGCAAAAAACAACCAACTGGAAAAACAAAAAGAAAAAAGAATCCAAAAATACAAAGATAGTGTAAGGAGCCTCTGGGACAGCTTCAAACGTACCAACATCCAAATTATGGGGGTGCCAGAAGAAGAGAGAGAGCAAGATTTTGGAAAACTATTTGAAAAATGACAGAAAACTTACCCTACCTGGTGAAAGAAATAGACTTACAAGTCCAGGAAGCGCAGAGAACCCCAAACAAAAAAAATCCAAAGAGGACCACACCAAGACACATCATAATTAAAATGCCAAGAGCAAAAGACAAAGAGAGAATCTTAAAAGCAGCAAGAGAAAAACAGTCAGTTACTTACAAGGGAGTACCCATAAGATTGTCAGCTGATTTCTCAACAGAAACTATGCAGGCGAGAAGGGAGTGGCAAGAAATATTCAAAATGATGAATAGCAAGAACGTACAATCAAGATTACTTTACCCAGCAAAGCTATCATTCAGAATTGAAGGTCAGATAAAGAGCTTCACAGATAAGATAAAGCTAAAGGAGTTCATTACCAACAAACCAGTATTATCTGAGAGGCTGAAAGGTATCCTTTGAGTAGAGGAAGAAGAAGAAAAAGGTAAAGATACAATTATGAACAACAAATACACATCTATCAACAGTGAATCTAAAAATCAAGTGAATTAATAACCTGATGAACAGAATAAACTGGTGAATATAATAGAATCAAGGGCATACAAAGGTAGTGGACTGACTATTCTTGGGGAGAAAGGAGTATGGGAGCTGCGGGAAGAGACTGGACAAATTGTACACCTATGGATGAGGACATTGGGGGTGGAAGGGCAGAGGGTGGGGTGGGAACCAAGTGGAGGGGAGCTATGGGGGGAAAAAAGAGGAACAACTATAATAATCTGAACAATAAAGATTTAATTTAAAAAAAAAGAACTCAAAATTGATAAAGGACTTAAACATAAGATGGGAAACCATAAAAATACTAGGCGAATCCACAGCCAACGAAATTGCAGACATATGCTGAAGTAATTTCTTCACTGATACTGCTCCTAGGGCAATGTAAACTAAAGAGAAAATAAACAAATGGGACTACATCAAAATAAAAAACTTCTGCACAGCAAAGGGAAACCATCAACAAAACAACAAAGAAAGCCCACTGTATGGGAGAACATATTGGCTAATATTATCACTGATAAGGGTTTAATCTCCAGCATTTACAGGGAACTCATATAACTTAACAAAAGGAAGATAAACAATCCAATCAAAAAATGGGCAATGGACCTAAATAGACACTTCTCGAAAGAGGACATACAGAAGGCCAAACGACATATGAAAAAATACTCAAAGTCACTAATTATATGAGAGATGCAAATCAAAACGACAATACAGTATCATTTCACACCTGTCAGAATGGCTATCATCAACAAATCAACAGACAAGTGTTGGAGAGGATGTGGAGAAAAATGAACCCTTTTGCACTGCTGGTGGAAATAAAAACTGGTACAGCCACTGTGGAGGACAGTATGGGGTTTCCTCAAAAAACTAAAAATGGAACTCCCATTTGACCCAGTGATATCACTTCTAGATATATACCAAGAAGCTAGAAACACCAATCAGAAAGGATTTATGCATCCCTATGATCATAGCAGCACAATTCACCATAGCTAAGATTTGGAAACAGCCTAAGTGCCCATCATCAGATGAGTGGATTAAAAAATTGTGGTACATATATACCAATGGAATATTACACTTCAGTAAAAAAGAAGGAGCCCTTACCATTTGCAACAGCATGGATGGAATTGGAGAGCATTATGCTAAGTGAAATAAGCCAATCAGAGAAAGATAAATATCACATGATCTCACTTAGTTGTGGAATATAGTGAACAACATAGGCTGATGAACAGGGTCAGATCCAGAGACAGAGAAGCAGCGATCAGACTGTCAAACCTCAGAGGGAAAGTAGGGGAGAGTGGGGGTGAGGGGGGAAATCAACCAAAGGACTTGTATGCATGCATGTAAGCCCATCTAATGGATACAGACAACAGGGGGGTGAGGGCATGAGTGTGTGTGTGTGTGGGGGGGTGTTATGGGGCAATGAAGTTACATATGTAATACCTTAATCAATGAAGAAATTAAAGATTGAAAAAAATTAGAATAAAAAATATATTGAAAATGTTTAAAAAGTCATATAATCATATCAATTAGGCAGAAATGGCATTTGACAAAATCCAGTACCATTTTGTGATGAAAGCTCTCAGGAAAGTGAAAGTAGAGGGATGATACCTCAACATAATAAAAGCCTTGTGTGACAAACCTGCAGTACATCATACTTAATGGTAAAAACTAAAACCATTCCCCCTAAGAACAGGAGCAAGACAGGGATGCCCACTTTCACCACTTCTGTTTTACATAGTACTGGAAGTGCTCGCCATTTCAATCAGACAAGAAAAAGAAATAAGGGCATCCCAATTGTAAAAGAAGAAGTAAAATTGTCATTATTTGCAGACGACATGATATTGTACATAGAAAACACTAAAGACTCCATCAAAAATAACTACTAGAACTAATGAATTTGGCAGTGTAGTAGTATACAAAATTAACACCCAGAAATCTATTGCTTTTTTATATACCAACAATGAACTCACAGAAAGAGAAACTAATAAAAACAATTCCATTTACCATTGCAAACAACACATTATGATACCTAGGAATTTAACCACAGAGATAAAACACCTGTACTCAGAAAATTACAGGACGCTGAAAAAAAAAAGAGAGAGAGAGAGATACAGGGAGACATAAACAAATGGAAGAATACACCATGTTCATAGGTTGGTAGAATCAACATCATTAAAATGTCCATACTACCCAGAGTAATCTATAGATTCAATGCAATCCCCTCTAAAATGCCAACGACATACTTCAAATACCTAGAACAAACTCTCCAAAATTTCATCTGGAATAATAATAAAAAAAAAAGACCCCAAATAGCTGCAGCAATTATGAGAACAAACAATGTTGGAGGGATCACAATACCAAAAATACTACAAAGCACGAGAACAGACATATAGACCAATGAACATAACAGAGAACTCAGAGATTGATCCAAGACATTATGCTCAATTAATATTTGACAAAGGAGGCAAGAGCATACAATGGAGTGAAAAACGTCTCTTCAATAAATGGTGTTGAGAAAATTATACAGATTAGAAGCAAAAAAATGAAACTAGACCACTAACTTAGACTATACACAAAAATAAACTCAAAATGGGTAAAGGACTTAAAAGTACAACCAGAAACCATAAAAATACTAGAGGACTCTAAAGGCAACAAAATCTCAGACATAACTCATAGCAATATGTTTACTGATAAAACTCCTAGGACAAGGAAAACTAAGGAGAAAATAAACAAATGAGACTACATCAAAATGAAAAGTTTCTGCAGAGCAAAAGAAACCATCAACAAAACAACGAGAAAGACCACTGCATGGGAGAACCTACGCATTTGCCAATGTTACCTCTGATAAGGGTTTAATCTCCAACATTTACAGGGAATTTATACAATTTATCAAAGGAAAGATAAATAATCCAATTTAAAAAACGGGCAAAGAGCCGAAACCGGTTTGGCTCAGTGGATGGAGCGTCGGCCTGCGGACTGAAAGGTCCCAGGTTCGATTCCGGTCAAGGGCATGTACCTGGGTTGCGGGCAAGTCCCCAGTGGGGGATGTGCAGGAGGCAGCTGGTCGATGTTTCTCTCTCATCGATGTTTCTAACTATCTCTCTCCCTTCCTCTCTGTGGAAAATCAATAAAATATATTTTAAAAAAAATGGGCAAAGGACCAAAATAGACACTTTTCAAAAGAAGACGTACAGAAGGCCAAGAGACATATGAAAACATGCTCAAAGTTACTAATCATCTGAGAGATACAAATCAAAACAATAATGAGGTACAACCTCACACAAGTCAGAATGGCTATCATCAACAAATCAATAAGTGACAAGTGCTGGAGAGGATACGGAGAAAAAGGAACCTACTTGCACTGCTGCTGGGAATGCAGATTGATGCAACCAGTCGAAACCAGTATGGCATTTTCTCAAAAAATTAAAAATGGAACTCCCATTTGACCCAGTAATCCCACTTCTAGGAACATATCCCAATAAATCTGAAACACCAATTAGAAAGGATATATACAACCCTGTGTTCATAGCCGCACAATTTACAATAGCTAAGTTTTGGAAACAGACTAAGTGCCCAGATGAGTGTATTAGAAAACTGTAGTACATCTACACAATGGAATACTACACTGCTGTAAAAAAAAAAAAAAAGAAGGAATTCTTACCATTTGCAGCAGCATGAATGGAACTAGAGAGCATTATGCTAAATGAAATAAGCCAGTCAGAGAAAGATAAATATCACATGACCTCACTCATTTGTGGAATATAATGAACAACATATACTAATGAACAAAAATAGAGCCAGAGTCATAGAAGCATCGAACAGACTGTCCAACCTATAAGGGAATGCAGAAGGTGAGGAGGTAAGAGATCAACCAAAGGACTTGTATACATGTATATGAACATAACCAGTGGACACAGACGGGGTGGCGTTGAGGGCAGCTAAGGAGAGGTCAATGGGGGAAAAGGGAGACTTATGTAATAGTTTAAACAATAAAGAATTTAAATGAAAAAAAGAAGAGTTATTGCTGGACATGGACTGGCCCAGAGCAGGTTTGCATCATACCAGCCATGCAGGAAAGATTTCACAAAATAAGTTCAGGTGATTTTGAGATTACATTTATTAAAGCTGTAAATATTGAAATGAAGGAAGGACTCTGGGTAAAAGAAGCAACAGGAGAGAGCCCAGGCAATTCTTTTCTTAGCTCTCTAGAAATGTTATAGGAAAGAAGTGAGCCAAGGCGGGGCTGCTTTTATCCCACTGAGAAGTCAGAAAAGAAGGGGCCTTGGAGACACGATCAGTGGGTAAGCCAAGGATGAGCTGCCACTGCCCACTGATCTCTCCATTGCAGGTCTCATGAGGACACTTAGAGTTTAGGAGGAAGGAAAAAGTTTTTGGCAGACAACAGCATGGGCTTTCTCTAGTCTAGAGCGAACCCACACATATCATTGGATTGATTGTTTAATTTTCCTTTGGGGGTGAGAATCTTAGGGGGGATTTCATCAAAATATTCATTAGCTTTTCAGGTGCTTTACAAATATGCTAGTGCATTAAAATGACCCTATATGGATTATTCTTTCGTCTGCTTTACTATTTTACTTTTATCTTGGGTCTACCTGGATCTAATTGGGATTTTGTTATTGTCCCCATGACTTTATTTGTCCTTAAGTTTAGATAGAACAAAGTCATTAATTGACTTTCTATTCTCTATTTTCCTGACCAGAGTGATTTAAGCTATGTATTACCTATTTGTGGAGGAGAGGTATAAACCATTGGTTCTCAAGTGTCCTTGGTTGGGGAAAATATGGTCTTAGGATTTACTAGCTGGCTTTAAGTTGTTCAAAGTGTTTGGCCCATTTAATCTTCTTATCTCAGTTTTTCTATTCCACCTGCCTGGGGATTTTCCTGCCTCTGTATGAGCAAATATGCGCTGACAAACTGGGTAACTTAGGTAAAATGGACAAATTCCTATAATCAGAAAAATTACCAAGACTATACCACAAAGAAATAGAAGATCTGAATAGACCTATAAATAGTAAGACTTTTCAATCAGTAATAAGAATATATCTCCCAATAAATCAAAGCTCTGAATCTGATGGCTTCACCAGAGAATTCTACAAAGTCTAACACCAATTTCAAAAACTAACACCAGTCCTTCTTAAATGTTTTTAAAACTTGATTAGGAAAATCACTTCCTAACACTTCCTAATTCATTCTATGAATCTTACATCACCCTGACACCAAAGGCAGACAAAACCACAACAAGTAAAATCACAGACCAATAGCCAATATTTACAATGATACAAAATTCTTAACAAAATTCTAGCAAACTGAATTCAGCAACATATTTTAATCTTTTTCACCATGATCAAGTGGGATTGATTCCTTGAATGAAAATAAGGTTCAATGTAAGAAAATCTACCAATGTAGTCTACCACATTGACATAATAAAGAGGAAATAAATATAATCATTAAAAGGACATGATACAAGGAAAGGATTTTTAAAAAGTCAACACTGATGACATAAGAATTATAAAAGTAGGAATAGAAGAGAACTATTTCAACATCATAAAGGCTACGTATGACAAACCTTTATGTAATATCATACTCCATGGTGAAAGTTGAAGTGTAAGACAAGGATTCCCTCTCTCACCACTTATATTCAACATAGTATTTGAGCAATTAGGCAATAAAGGGAAATAAAAGGCATCCAAATTGGAAAGTATGAAGGAAAGTAATCTCTCTTCATATATTATGCAAATAGACCAAATGGCGAAGGACTGGCAGAATGACTGGTTGCTATGACATGCATTGACCACCAGGGTGCAGATACTCAATACAGGAGCTGCCACCAGCCCATAGGCCTCAGGCCAGCCAAGGTGGGTGCCATCAGGCCCCGCGACCCCCGATTGCCCTGCTGGTCGCTCCATTGATAGGCCTGATCACCAGTCAGGCATGGATTTCATGCACCAGGCCTCTAGTAAAAATATAAATGACAACAAAAAAGTACCTATCAATAATAACCTTAAATGTAAGTGCTCCAACCAAAAGACATAGGGTAGATTAATGGATAAGAAAACATGACCCATATATATGCTCTCTATAAGGACCCACCTCAGAACAAGGACTCACACAGGATGAAAGTGAAGAGATAGAAAAAATATTTTCCAAACAAATCAAATTGGGGGAAAAAAAGATGGGGAGCAATATCCATATCTGACAAAATAGACTTCAAAATAAAGGCCATAAAAAGAGACAATGAAGGCCACTTCCTAATACTAAAAGGAATGATTCAACAAGAGGATATAACCCTGGAAAACATATAAGCACCCATTATAGTAGCAGCCAATTTATGAAAAAAAAAAGAAGAGAAAACTTGTGAAGGATTTAAAAGGAGAGTGTCAACAGCAATACAATCATAGTAGGGGACTTTAATTCTCCACTGACAACACTAGATAGATCTTCTAGACCAGTGGTTCTCAACCTTTGGGTCACGACCACTTTGGGGGTCAAATGACCCTTTTACAGGGGTCGCCTAAGACCATCAGAAAACACATAACATAATTACATATTGTTTTTGTGATTAATCACTATGCTTTAATTATGTTCAATTTGTAACAATGAAAATACATCCTGCATATCAGATATTTACATTAAGATTCATAACAGTAGCAAAATTACAGTTATGAAGTAGCAAAGAAAATAATTTTATGGGGAGAAGAAAATGGCAGAGGTATAGACGGACATGTCCTGTGCCTTGTCCTGGAGCAGATAAGGGTGAGCAGCTGAAACGGGTCACATACAGCCCTAATAAGCAGAAGATATTCAGCTGAGAGACAGTTTGCGGCTGGGAAAGGCGGAGGACTCCCGGAGAAAGGGGAAAGTTGGAGACTGCGGCTGAAATCTCTCCCGGAGCACTGGCTCAGCTGCTGGAGACCATGCCATCTTGAGTGGCTGTTATTGGAAGCATATCCATCAAAAGACCAGGCATCCACAGCATCCAGATATCGGCTACTAACCCAGAAACAACGGATCCCAAGCATCGAGACTACATGAACTTAGAGGATCCCTGCTTCTCTCTATGGAAAGGTCAAATTTCCCCTAAAGGTGTGGTTTGCAATTCAGGTTGGAGAGAGGAACATGCATACGCGCAGGGGAAATCTGAGCCCCACAAAGTCCACGGCCGTTGGGGCCAGCGTGATCTGTGAGTGTGGGAGGGCTCCCGCAGGGCTGCTGGCAGAAGGGAAAGCTAAAAATAAGTCCATAGCTGGACTGGATGCAAAAAAGCAGCCTTGGATTTTGCCAGTGTGCCGGCTACTTTGCACTGGGGAAGAGAGGGTGCACGGAAGGGACTGCGCACAGAGCTGAAAGGTGGGGGGTTGTGAATTCGCGCAACTTCTCAGGCTCTTGTTCTCTCTCTTCCCCTTAAATCTTTGCGTTTGATTATTAAACCCAGTACATGGGATTGCCCAGTCAGGGTCACTCACACAGACTGCAGGGGAAAGTTGTTTTTGTGGAACCTGGGAAACAGAGTGGGAGTAACAATTAAAGAACAGGATCTAGGACAGTCGACGCTCCCAAACCAGTTTTAAGTGTGATCGGGAAAATAAACCCTAACTGCTGGACAGAGAGGACTTATAGCCTCGGAGGTCTATCCAGAAACACTGCCACCCAGGTGCTGATCCAGAACTGACTCTTCTGTAAATACAAATAAAGGCAATCTGGGAAACAAATACAGCCTGCCTTAAAATCAGGACTGTGGTTTACAACACAGAGGAACAGTGTATCGCAGGGAAATTCAGCACCCTCCTGAAAACCTGGCAGGACTAAAGCATGCCAGAAAGAAGAGTAGAGGACCTGAAGCACCTTCACTACTGTACATTTTTATTTTTAGTTCTTTTTTCACCTTTTAATTAAGAAACTATTTTTTTTTCTTTTTTCATCACCTGATTTTACCTCTTTAATTACTACATTTTTATTTTAAACCAGTATTATTACTACTACCACTTTACCATTTTTTAAAGTGTCATTTTATTTTCTCTTTATTTTATTTTCATCGTTCTTTTAGCATCATTTTTCTCTACCTCAACTTTACTGTTATGCCAAAACTCTTTTCCTCACTTTTCCCCTTTGTTGTCCTGTTACTCTTACCCTATTCCTGATTTAGATTTTCCCTATTCCTTTTTCACCCCCTGTCTAAATTTCACCCTACTTATATATCTAATTTCCAATCCCCTGCTCTAAATCCATATATACCTCTCTCTTATCTTTCTTCACTATCCAAATTTTTTTCTTCTCTCTGTTGTTTAGTTTTGTTTGCTTGATTGTTGAGTATATTGGGTTTTTTTATGCTTGTTTGTGAGATTGTTTTGCTTTTGCTTTTTCTTTTCCTGTTGGTATTTTTTTCTCCGGTTATTTTTTTGCTTATGTTTTTCCTTGCCTCCCTTGATATTAGTGGTTGTTTTTAGTTTGCATTCATCTCCAGGGATCTGTTGCTGGAATTGGTTGGGATGAGTGGTGGTTCTATTGGAGTTTTATCTCTATATAAATACTCTCTTCCCCTCTTCTATTTCATTCTCTGTCTTTTCTCTCTTACTTTTTTTTCTCCCTTTTCCCAATTCCATTTTTGCACTCCTTTTTTTCCCTTTTCTCTTTTACCTTTTCCTCTTCTTTCTTCCTTATCCCTTAATTCTCTTTGCTCAGTGACCACCTTTATTAGGGGTTATTAATATTGTAAATACATTTGTGTTCAGTTCCTTGTATGTTGTGCCTTGTTGTGTTGTATTTTGTGTCTTTAATTCAACACAACACAGAGAGAACTACATAACCAAACATCTGGAGAAGAGGGATCATGGTGAAACAAAGAAGCAGCCCACATATGAAAGAAAAACAGGCATCACCAGAAAAGGAAGTAAACGAAATGGAGGCAATGGAGGCAAGCAACCTGCCAGAGAAAGAATTCAGAGAAATGGCCATACGGTGGATGAAAGAATGGAAGACAAATTCAACAATATGTGTAATAATCAAGAGGAAATGAATGAAAACCAAGAAGAATTGAAAAATGACATCACTGCTATAAGGAACTCAATAGAAAGCATCAAAAGTAGACTAGAAGAAGCAGAGTACCGCATCAGTGAGCTAGAAGACAAGGTAGAAAAAAATACCCAAGCAGAGTAGCTTCTAGAAAAAATAAATAAAAAAAGGAAGAGAGCCTAAGAGAACCCTGGGACAACACAAAACGAAAGAACATCCGAATAATAAGGGTGCCAGAGGGAGGGGAAACTGAGCAAGGAGTAGAAAACCTGTTTGAAAAAATAATGACAGAAAACTTCCCTGACATAGGGAAGAAAAAACTCACAAATCCATGAAGCTCACAGAGTCTGAAACAAAATGAACCCCAAAAGACCGACTCCTAGGCACATTATAATTAAATTGGCAAACACCAATGACAAAGCAAGAATCTTAAAAGCAGCCAGAGACAGAAAGTTAACTACAAAGGACCCTCCATCAGACTAGTGACTGATTTCTCACCAGAAACACATCAGGCAAGAAGGGAATGGAATGAAATATACAAAGTCATGCAAATGAAGGGTCTGAATCCAAGAATACTGTACCCAGCAAGGCTATCAATCAAAATTGAGAGTCAAATCAGGAGCTTCACAGACATAAAAGGTCTACGGGAGTTTATTACCACCAAACCAGCAATGCAAGAAATGCTAAAGGGTCTGCTGTAAAAAGAAAAAATAGGAAACAAAGAAGTAACACAGGGGTAAAGAACAAAAAGGTGACAAACAAGTGTCTATCAATAATAACTTTAAATGTAAATGGATTAAATGCCCCGATCAAAAGACATAGGGTAACTGAGTGGATAAGAAAACATGACCCATATATCTGCTGTCTACAGGAAACCCACCTCAGAAAAAAAAGATGAACACAGACTGAGGGTAAAGGGATGGAAAAGGTTTCTCAGGTGAATGGAAATGAAAATAAAACCAAAAGCTGGGGTAGCAATACTTATATCTGACAAATTAGATCTCAAAGTGAAGGACATAAAAAGAGATAAGGAAGGCCACTTCATAATACTAAAGGGAGCAATCCAACAAGAAGAAATAGCTCTGGTAAACACATACACACCCAATATAGGAGCACCCAAAAATGTAAGAAAACTTCTGGAGGAGATCAAGGGAGAGATTGATCATAGTAGGGGACTTTAACACCCCACTATCACCATTGGACAAATCCTCTAAACAAAAAATCAGCAAAGAAATATCAATCCTAAATGACTCACTAGATCAGATGGAATTAATTGACATCTTCAAAACATTTCACCCAAAGCCACAGAATATACATTCTTCTCAAGTGCTCATTAGTCATTTGCAAAGATAGACCATATATTGGGTAACAGGCAAAGTCTCCTCAAATTCAAGAAGATTGAAATAATATCAAGCATCTTCTCAGACCACACTGGCATAAAACTAGAAATCAACTACAACAAAAACAATCCAAAAAAAATCAACACATGGAGAATAAATAGCACGCTATTAAACAAGGACTGGGTTACCTGAGAGATCAAAGAAGAAATAGAAAACATCATGGCAACAAATGACAATGAAAACACAACAATCCAAAATGTATGGGACACAGCGAAAGCAGTCTTCAGAGGGAAGTTCGTAGCTCTACAAGCCTACTGCAAGAAACAAGAAACAATGAGAATAAATTACTTAACCCCACAACTAAAAGATTTAGAAAGAGAGCAAGAAGAATATCCCAGTGTAAGCAGAAGGAAGAAAATAATAAAGATCAGAGCGGAGATAAAAGACAAAAAAAAAAAAAAACAATACAAAAGATCAACAAAACCAAGAGCTGGTTCTTTGAAAGAATAAACAAGATTGATACACTTCTATCCAGGCTACCAAGAAACAAAAAGAGAGAACCCAAATAAACAAAATCATAACTGAAAGAGGAGAAATAACTACAGACCTCACAGAAATACAAAGGATTGTTAGAAAATACTATGAACAACTCTACTCCAACAAACTAGACAACCTGGAGAAAATGGACATATTCCTAGAAAAATACAACATTCCAAAACTCAATCAGGAAGAATCTAAAAATCTCAACAGGCCAATTACTATGGAAGAAATTGAAGCAGTCATCAAAAAGCTCCCAGCAAGCAAAAGCCCAGGGCCAGACGGCTTCACAGAGGAGTTTTACCAAATATTCAAGAAAGAAATAAGTTATCCTCCTCACACTATTCAAAAAAATTCAAGAGGAAGAAACACTTCCATGCTCGTTCTATGAAGCCAGCATCACCCTAATACCAAAACCAGATAAAGACAACACAATGAAAGAGAATTGCAGGCCAATATCCCTCATGAACATAGATGCCAAAATCCTCAACAAAAATCTTAGCAAATCGTGTCCAGCAATACATAAGAAAGATTATACACCATGACCAAGTAGGTTTTATCCCAGGGATGCAAGGAAGGTATAATCTCCGCAAATCAATAAACGTAATACATCACATAAACAAATTGAGAGAAAAAAAACCACAGTCATATCAATTGATGCAGAAAAAGCATTTGACAAAATTCAACACCCTTTCTTGATAAAAACTCTCAGCAAGGTAAGAATAGAAAAATCACATCCCAACATAATAAAAGCCATATATGACAAACCGAAAGCCAACATCATAATCAATGGACAAAAACTAAAACCATTCCACCTAAGAACAGGAATGAGACAGGGATGCCCCTCTCACCACTTCTGTTCAACATAGTAATGGAAGTACTAGCATTTGCGATCAGACAAGAAGAAGAAATAAAAGGTATCCAAATTGGAAAAGAAGTAAGACTGTCATTTTAGCAGATGACATGATACTGTACATAGAGAACTCTAAAGACTCCATCAAAAATTTATTAGACTTAATAAATGAATTGGCAATGTAGCAGGATACAAAATTAATACCAAGAAATCTATGGCATTTCTATACACCAATAGTGAACTTATAGAAAGTGAGATTAAAAAAGCAATACCATTTACCATCGCACCAAAAAAATTAAGATACCAAGGAATAAACTTAACTAAGGAGGTAAAAAACCTATGTGCGAAAATACGGGGCACTGAAAATAGAGATAGAGAAAAACATAAACAGAAGGAAGAACATACCATCTTCATGGATTGGTAGAATCAACATCATCAGAATGTCCATACTACCCAAGGCAATCTATACATTCAATGCAATCCCCATTAAATTACCAATGGCATATTTCACAAACTAGAGCAAATGTTCCAAAAATTCAACTGGAATAAAAAAAGACCTCGAATAGCTGCAGCAATCCTGAGAAAGAAGAACAAAGTAGGTGGGATCTCAATACCAGATAATAACTTGTATTACAAAGTCACCATTCTTAAACAGCTTGGTACTGGCACAAGAACAGACATCTAGATCAATGGAATAGATTAGAGAACCCAGAAATCGACCCAAACTACTATGCCCAATTAATATTGGACAAAGGAGGCAAGAGAATACAATGGAGTCAAGACGGTGTTGGGGAAATTGGACAGATACATGCAAAAAGATGAAACTAGACCACCAACTTACATCATAGACAAAAATAAACTTAAAATGGATAAAAGACTTAAACGTAAGATGGGAAACCATAAAAATACTAGAGGAATCCACAGGCAGCAAAATCGCAAACATATGCTGAAGGAATTTCGTCTCTAATAATGCTCCTAGGGCAATGGAAACTAAAGAGAAAATAAACAAATGGAACTACATCAAAATAAAAAGCTTTTGCAAGGCACAGGAAACCATCAACAAAACAACAAGAAGAATCAATGGAATAGAATATAGAGCCCAGAAATTGACCCGAACCAATATGCAAAATTAATATTTGATAAAGGAGGCAAGAACATACAATGAAGTCAAGATAGTCTCCTCAATAAATGGTGTTGGGAAAATTGGACAGATACAGGCAAAACAATGAAACTAGACGACCAACTTACACCATGCACAAAAATAAACTCAAAATAGATAAAGGACTTAAATGTACGAAGGGAAACCATAAAAATACTAGAAGAATCCAAAGGCAACAAAATCTCAGACATATGCTGCAACAATTTCTTCACTGATACAGCTCCTAGGGCATTGGAAACTAAAGAGAAAATAAACTAATGGGACTACATCAAAATAAAAAGCTTTTGCACAGCAAAGAAAACCATCAATAAAACTACAAGAAAGCCCACCATATTGGAGAACATATTTGTCAATGTTATCTCCGATAAGGGTTTAATCTTCAACATTTACAGGGAACTCCTACAAATTAACAAAAGGAAGATAAACAATTCAATCAAAATGGACAAATGATCAAAATAGACACCTTCCAAAAGAGTACATTCAGAAAGCCAAGAGACATATGAAAACATGCTCAAAGTCACTAATCATCAGAGAAATGCAAATCAAAACAGTAATGATGTACCATCTCACACCTGTCAGAATGGCTATCATCAACAAATCAAAAAATGACAAGTGCTGTAGAGGATGTGGAGAAGAAGGAACTCTCGTGCACTACTGGTGAGAATGCAGACTGGTGCAGCCACTATGGAAGACAGTATGGAGTTTCCTCAAAAAACTAAAAGTGGAACTCCCATTTGACCCCATGATGCCACTTCTAGGCATATATCCCAAGAAAACAGAAACAACAATCAGAAAGGATATATGCACCCATATGTTCTTAGCAGTGCAATTCACCATAGCTAAGATCTGGAAACAGCCTAAGTGCCCATAAGTAGAAAAATGGATTAGAAAACTGTGGTACATCTACACGATGGAATACTATGCTGGTGTAAAAAAGAAGGAACTCTTACCATTTGCAACAGCATGGATGGAACTGGAGAATATTATGCTAAGTGAAATAAGCCGGTCAATGAAGGAAAAATACCACATGATCTCACTCATTTATGGATAATTAAGACCATTATAAACTTATGAACAAAAATAGATATGGAGGCAGAGCAGCCTCGAACAGATTGTCAAACTACAGTGGGAAGACCGGGGAGGGTTGTGGGGCAGAAGGGGTTGGAGTAAGAGATCAACCGAAGGACTTGAATATAAGTATAACCAATGGACATAAGACAGTGGGGGGTACAGGAGGCCAGGGGATTGTTAAGGGCAGGAAAAAAGGAGACATATGTAATACTCTTTGTAATACTTTAAGCGATAAAACAACTTAAAAAAATAAAAAAAGAAAAGCAGAGAAATAAAAGAAACAACAAGAAGACCCACTGCATGGGAGAAGATATTTGGCAATGATATCACGGATAAGTGTTTAATCTCCAACATTTACAGAGAACTCATGAAACTTAACAATAGGAAGATAAACAATCCAATCAAAAAATGGACAACAGACCTAAAGAGACACTTTTCGAAAGAGGACATACAAAAGGCCAAAGACATATGAAAACATGCTCAAAGTCGCTAATTATATGAGAGATGCAAATCAAAACGACAATGTGGTACCATCTCACACCTGTCAGAATGGCTATCATCAACAAATCAACAAACAACAAGTGCTGGAGAGGATGTGGAGAAAAAGGAACTCTCGTGCACTGCTGGTGGGAATGCAGACTGGTGAGCCACTGTGGAGAGCAGTATGGAGCTTCCACAAAAAACTAAAAATGGAACTCCCATTTGACCCCGTGATCCCACTTCTAGGAATATATCCCAAGAAGCCAGAAACACCAATCAGAAAGGATATATGCACTCCTATCTTCATAGCAGCACATTTTACTATAGCTAAGATTTGGAAACAGTGTAAGTGCCCATCAACAGATGAGTGGATCAAAAAACTGTGGTCGATTTACAGAATGGAATACTATGCTGCGGCAAAAAAGAAGGAACTCTTGCCTTTTGTAACAGAATGGATGGAACTGGAGAGCAGTGTGCTAAGTGAAATAAGCCAGTCAGAGAAAGATAAATACCTCATGATTTCACTCATTTGTGGAATATAGAGAACAACAGAGACTGATGAACAGGGACAGATCCAAAGACTGAGAAACAGCGATCAGGCTATTAATCCCCAGAGGGAAAGTAGGCAAGGGAGGGGGCAAGACTTGTATGCATGCATATAAGCCAGACCAATGGACACGGACAACAGGGGGATGAGAGCATGAGTGGGGGGAGGGGGAGGAGAAAAGGGGTTTAATGGGGGGGACGAAGACACATTTGTAATACCTTAAGTAATAAAGAATTTTTTTAAAAATGAAATCAACTACAATAAAAACAATCAAAAAAATTCAAACACTTGGAAGCTGAATAGCATGCTATTAAATAATGATTGGGTTGCCAAAGAGATCAAAGAGAAGTTAAAAACATCCTTGAAACAAATGACAATCCATTGTTGTGAAAACACAACAATCCAAAATCTATGGGACACAGTGAAAGCAGTTCTGAGAGGGAAGTTTATAGCTCTACAGGCCTACCTCAAAATAAACAAGGAAAAATGTTAATAAATTATCTAACTCTACAACATAAAGAATTAGAGAGTAGCAAGGAAAGCCCAGAGTGAACAGAAGGAAAGAGATAATAGAGACCAAAACAAAAATAAATGACTTAGAGACCAAATATATATGGCCAATGAAACCAAGAGCTGGTTCTTTGAAAGAATAAACAAAATTGATGAAAATCTAGGCGGCTCACCAAGGAACAAAGAGATAGGACCTAGATAAACAAAATCAGAAATGAAAGAGGCAAAATAACAACAGACCCCACAGAAATACAAAGGATTGTTAAAAAAATACTATGAAAAACTAGACAACCTAGAGGAAATGGACATATTTCTAGAAAAATAAGACCTTCCAAAACTCAACCAAGAAGAATCAAAAAATCTCAACAGGCTGATAACTAAGGAGGAAATTGACCTGTACTCAGAAAACTATAGAACATTGAAAAAATAGATAAAGACATAAATAGATAGAAGAACACACTTTGTTCATGGATTGGTAGAATCAACACCATTAAAATGTCCATACTATTCAAAGCAATCTATAGATTCAATGCAATCCCCATTAAAATACCAACAGCATATTTTGCAACCTAGAGAAAACAACAATTCATATAGAATTAAGAAAACTCCAAATAGCCACAGCGATCCTGAGAAAGAAGAGCAAAGTGGGTGGGATCTCAATACCAGATATCAAGCTACATTACAAAGCCACTGTTCTCAGAGCTGCCCAGTACTGGCAGAAGAACAGACATATAGAACAATGGAATAGAATAGAGAACCCAGAATTCTACCCAAGCCAGTATGCTCAATTAATATTTGACAAAAGATGCAAGAGCATACAATGGAATCAATACAGTCTCTTCAATAAATGGTGTTGGGAAAATTGAACTGATACATGTAAAAAAATGAAACTAGACCACCAACGTACACCGTACCCAAAAATAAACTGAAAATGGATAAAGGACTGAAATGTAAGATGGGAAACCATAAAAATCTTAGAGGAATCTACAGGCAGCAAGATCTCAGACATATGCCGTGATTTTTGATAAAAACCATCAGCAAAGTGGGAATAGAGGAATCATAGCTCAACATAATAAAAGCAGTGTCTTCACCAATACAGATCCTAGGGCAATGGAAACTAATAAGGGAATAAACAAATGGGACTACATCAATATAAAAACCTTCTGCACATCAAATGAAACCATCAACAAAACAATAAAAATGCCCACTGCATGGGAGAATATAGTTGCCAATGTTATTTCAGATAAGGGTTTAATCTCCAAAGTTTACAGGAAGTCATGCAACTTAACAAAAGGAAGATAAACAATCCAATCAAAAAATGGGGAACGGACCTAAATACAGTCAATCCTTGGGTTATGTAGGTCTCGACTTACCGTTTTGTGGTTAGTCTTCATCTCCCATTTATTTATAAAAAAATGTTTCGTCATTTCGATGTATGTACATATGTGCTTTATGTTTTTTATTATTTATTTACCACAAGTAAAGGTCAGGATTTGCCGGGCTGAGGTAACCCTCCCACCCAAATACATGAATTTTTGTGCACTAGGCCTCTAGTCCTATATAATATAAGCCTAATATACAAATTGTTTCCTCGACTAGAGTTTGGCTGGGAGTTTGACAGCTTAACCAGTCTCTATGACATGCACTGACCACCAATGGGCAGACGCTCAGACCAGTAACTTAGCTTGCTGCAGGCGCTGGTGGGTTGGACTGGAAAGTGAGGTGTGAGGAGAGAGCTGTCAGGAAGCTCCCAGGGTTTGGCCGCTGGATGCATGAGGATGGCAGTGGGAGCCAGGAGGGATGGAGTGGGAGGGGAGGCTGCTACACTTGATTCAAGAGCCCTCTGCAGCCTGTGGCATTCTCAGTGCACGATTTATAATATTCAGAGATGCTTATTTTTATTTGTTAAGTTTCACTAACTACTCCAGGAGAGTGGGTAGCACCATTACAGGGGGCAGGCCAGGCATACCTGCCCAAAGCCAAGGTGCAGCTTCGGGCCCCTGGAATGCAACAGAGAGAGGGGTGGGGCTGTCAGAGAAACTGAGTCCAAAACTTGAAGTGGAGGCATCAAGGGGTGGAGGGTGATAGTTGTGCAGGGGTCTAGAAAAGCTAATGGGTGGGGGCAGCTGAGGAGCTCAATGCCTCTCTCATGGGACAAGCACCACATCTCTCCCTCCTCCTCCCGGTGACTTGTCACCCCAGCTCTTCTCCAAAGCTTGGGCTTGCCCCACACAGCTCTCCACCACTGCACACCCCACACTGCTTTGCCTGCCCCACGCCACTCTACACAACCCCCCTCAATTCCCACACAGCCTTTGGAGAGCTCCACTCCCAGAGGAGAAAGTGGGAGGCTGTAGACAGGAGGTCACATGAGGAGGGGTCAGAGCAGGGCCCACCAAGTTAGATGGAGGGGAAGGAGAGAAACCCCACAGGACTGGGGGCAGAGACAGGCGGGGAAGGAGGGCCATGTGGAAGCTTTGCCCTTGGTTGAAGTAGAAATCCTGACCCCATTTTACAGACCCTAGCAGAGTGTGTGTGTGGGGAGGGTCAAAGACAAAAGAGGGTTTGAGGGGACTGGATGGAGAGCAGCAACATTTGATTAATGGCCTATTTATTATTTTTGTTAATATATTTTTTTTGATTTCAGAGAGGAAGGCAGAGAGAGAGAGAGAGAGAGAGAGAGAGAGAGAGAGAGAGAGAGAGAGAGAAACATCAATGATGAGAGAGAATCGATCTGCCTCCCACACACCACCTCCTGGGGATTAAGCCTGCAACCCAGGAATGTGCTCTTGACTGGAATCAAACCCAGGACCCTTCAGTCCACAGGATGTGGTTCTATTCACTGAGGCAAACCATCTAGGGAAACTCATGGCCTATTTAAAACCACTGAAGTAGGCTGAGGAGGAGTCTTACCATGATGGTGTTACCTGATAATGAGGGTGTCTCTCCTTATGTTGGAGTAATTGGAACTGCAGCTAAGTTAAGACACATTCATGGAGCCTGCAAAGGGTTTACACACACACAATTCAATTTACTTCATGTGGCAGCTGATGATGGTGAGCAGAGCCTTGGAAAGACATGCGGTCTCCAAGACCAGGGGCAGGAGAAAGTGCATGCGGGGCATTCCGCACCTTGAGTTACTATCTATTCCTATATAATAAAGATGTAATATGCAAATTAACCCTCACACCCTCACAAGACCAGGCCAGCAGGGGGGATAGTGAGGGACAACCAAACAACTGAACAAGCAGTCGCATGGTGTGACCAGGTCGGCAGGGGGGTTAGTGAGGGATGACCAAATAAATAAACAGCAGGCTGCGTTGGGCGACAAGGCCAGTGGGGGAGGAGGCATCAGTGGTGACCAGGCTGGCAGGGGGCACAGTTGGGGGCAACCAGGCCAGCATGGGGGCAGTTGGGGGTGGCCAGGCCGGCAGTAGGAGGCATTTAGGGGCAACCAGGCAGGCAGGCATATGAGCGATTAGGAGCCAGAGGTCCAAGATTGTGAAAGGGATCCCAGATTGGAGAGGGTGCAGGCTGGGCTGAGGGGACCCCCCCTCCCTTGCATGAATTTTGTGCACTGGGATTCCAGTCTTATCTAATAATAGAGAAACATGGTAATTAACAGTAACTTCGCTACCCTTCCCATTGGCTAATCAGCAAGATATGCAAATTAACTGCCAACCAATATGGCAGCCGGCAGCCTGACAGCTGAAGCAAACAGGAGGCTTGCTTCAGTGAAGGAGGAAGCCAACGTTCCCCGCCTGCTGCTGCCAGCCTCTGAGCTTGCACTCTAAGAAACAATGTTGCAATTATAGAAGCTAAAAAATCCCCAGAAACCTGATTTCAGGTGTCAGAGCTGGAGCGAGCAGGACCGCAAAAGTGTTACAATTATAGAACCCAAACAAACCCAGATAAATGCTTTCAGCAGCCAAGGTCTCAGAGCTGGAGCCAAGCCTCCGAGCTAAAGCCGGCTCTCAGCTCCAGTGACAGCCATAGCAGGTAAATAAATCCCAGAATTAAAAAAAGAAAAGAAAAAAAGGAGAGGTTTGGAGCTTCAGTCACCTGCCAGTCTGAAAATGGCCCTCAGCCCCTCACCCAGACTGGCCAGGCACCCCATTGGGGACCCCCACCCTGAACGGGGTGTGACCAGCTGAAAACAGCCATCATCTGCTCATCCAGGCTGACCAGGCACCCAAGCAGGACCCTCACCCTGATCCAGGACACCCTTCAGGACAAACCAGCTGGCCCCCACCCATGTACCAGGCCTCTATCCTATATAGTAAAAGGGTAATATGCCTCCCAGCACCAGGATCAGCGGAGCCACGAGGCCTCCTGGCACCGGGATCAGCGTGACAGGGGGCAGCGCCCAAACCCCCTGATTGCTGTGTGGCTCTGTGTGTGACAGGAGGCGGGACCACAACCTCCCTATCCGCCCTGCTCTGTTTGTGACAGGGGAAGGCGCCCCAACCTCCTGATCAACCCTGCTCTGTGCCTGATTGGGGGAGCTCCCCAAACCCCTGATCGCCCTGCAGCTCTGTGTGTGACAGGGTGCGGCACCCCAACCCTCTGATCGGCCCTGCTCTGTGTGTGACAGGGTGTGGCGCCCCAACCTCCTGATCGGTCCTGCCCTGAGTGTAACAGAGTGTGGCGCCCCAACTCCCCTATCAGCCCTACTCTGTGTGTGACAGAAGAGAGCTCTCCAAACCCCTGATCGACCCTGCTCTGTGCGTGACAGGTTACGGAGCCCCAACCCCCTGATGGGCCTGCTCTGTGCGTGACAGGGGGGAGCTCCCCAACCCCATGACTGGCCCTGCTCTGTGCATGACAGGGGGTGGCGCCGCAACCTCCCCATTGACCCTGCCTTGAGTGTGACAGGAGGCGGTGCCCCAACCCCCCAATCATACCTACCCTGAGCGTGACTGAGGGTGGCATTGCAACCTCCTGATTCGCCCTGCTCTGTGCATGACAGGGGACAGCAACCCAACTCCCTAATCAGCCCTGCTCTGAGCCTGACCAGGGGCTGCACCTAGGGATTGGGCCTGCCCTCTGCCACCTGGGAGCAGGCCTAAGCCAGCAGGTTGTTATCTCCCGAGGGGTCCCAGATTGCGAGAGGGCACAGGCCGGGCTGAGGGACCCCCCTCCCCCCCAAGTGCACAAATTTTTGTGCACAGGGCCTCTAGTATATATATAAAGCCTAATATGCTAAGTGTCGGACTGTGCAGTTGGCCGACTAGTCACTATGACATGTGCTGACCACCAGGGGGCAGATGCTTGGACCACTAGGTTAATTTGCAGCTTGAGTCCCGCCAATTAGGACTGGGTGAGATTAGGCCAGACAGGCCCTGGAGCCCTCCCTTGGTCTCTCTCCAGCTACTGGCCCCAATCAGAAGTGGGTGAGAGAGCCCTGATCAGCCCCAATCATTGGACAGGCAGAGGGACCCCAACCATGCATGGATTCATGCAGTGTTGAGTAAGCGTGGTGAAAGTGGACATCCTTTTCTTATTCCTCTTGTTAAGGGAAACACTTTTAGTTTTTGTCCATTCAGTATTATGTTGTGTGTAGTTTTGTTATATATGGCCTATATTATGTTGAGATATGATCTCTCTATTTCCACTCTTTTGAGAGTTTTTATCAAAAAAGAGTGCTTGATTTTATCAAATCCTTTTTCTGCATCTATTGATATGATCATGTGGTATTTATTTTTCAATTTATTTATGTGATGTATCACACTTATTGATTTGCAAATATTGTGCCAGCCTTATAACCTTGGAATAAATCCCACTTTATCATGGTATATGATCTCTAATAATAAAAGCATAATGTGCTAATTGGACTGGACAGCTGAACAACCTTCCTCGCATCCTTCTAGATGGCCTTCTGGACGAAGCCAGGACTGTGAGGCCTAGGCAAGCCAAGGCAGCTGCAAGGGCCAAGCCCCTTGCACAAATTTTGTGCTTGGGTCTCTAGCCTTTTCAAAATATTGTTGGATCTGATATGCTAATATTTTGCTGAGGATTTATTTTTTATTTATTTCATTTATTAATACTTATTGTTGAGATTATTACAGATGCCCATCTTTTTTCCCCCCATAGTTTACCTCCACCCAGTTCCCACCCTACTCCAGGCCCTCGCCATCCTATTGTCTGTGTCCATAGGTAATGCATATAAGATCTTTGTCTAATCTCTTCCCACCATCCCTCCAAATCCCCTTGCCTATAAGAATTGTCAGTCTGTCCCATTTCCATGCCTCTAATTCTATGCCATTCACCAGTTTAATTTGTTCAGCAGATTTTTTATTCATTTGATTTTTAGATTCAATTGTTGATAGATGTATCTTTGTTGTCACTTTGATGCTCATATTTTTTATCTTTACCCTTTCCTTCTTCTTCCTCTTCTTTTTTTTTTTAAATACATTTTATTGATTTTTTACAGAGAGGAAGGGAGAGAGATAGAGAGTTAGAAACATCGATGAGAGAGAAACATCGATCAGCTGCCTCCTGCCCACAACCCAGGCACATGCCCTTGACCGGAATCGAACCTGGGACCCTCCAGTCCGCAGGCCGACGCTATCCACTGAGCCAAACCGGTTTTGGCTTCTTCCTCTTCTTAAAGAATACCCTTCAGCATTTCATATAATACTAGTTTGGTGGTGATAAACTCTTTTAGCTTATTCTTGACTGAAGCTCTTTATCTGACCTTCAATTCGAAATGATAGCTTTGCTGGGTAAACTTGGTCATAGGTTCTTGCTATTCATCACTTTAAATATTTCTTGCTTCTCCCTCTGGCCTGCATAGTTTCTGTTGAGAAATCAGCTGAGTCATATGGGCACCCCTTGTAGGTAATTAACTTGCTGCTTTTAAGATTATCTCTTAATCTATAGCCTTGGCATTTTAATTATCATGTATCTTGATGTGGTCTTCTTTGGATTCCTCTTCTTTTGGGTTCTCTGAGCTTCCTGGACTTGAAAGTCTGCTTCTTTCACCAGGTAGGGGAAGTTTTCTGCCATTATTTCTTCAAATAAGTTTTCAATATCTTGCTCTCCCTTTCATCTTCTGGCACCCCCATAATTTGGATATTGGTGCACTTAAAGTTGTCCCAGAGGCTCCTTACTCTATCTTCATATTTTTTAATTCTTTTTTCTACAGCCACTTGGCCTGGAGGTCAAACCCTCCCTGGTATTAGCTACAACAATCAAGGCTTAACTACAAGACTGCGCACAAAGACCACTAGGGGGTGCACCAAGAAAGCATAACAAAATGCGGAGACAAAGAAACAGGACAAAATTGTCAATGGAAGCTATAGAGTTCAGAACCACACTTTTAAGGTCTCTCAAGAACTGTTTAGAAGCCGCCGATAAACTTAATGAGATCTACAAGAAAACTAATGAGACCCTCGTTGTTATGATGGGGAACCAACTAGAAATTAAGCATACATGGACTGAAATAACGAATATTATACAGACTCCCGACAGCAGACCAGAGGAGCGCAAGAATCAAGTCAATGATTTGAAATGCGAGGAAGCAAAATACACCCAACCGGAGGGGCGGAATGAAAAAAGAATCCAAAAATGCGAGGATAGTGTAAGGAGCCTCTGGGACAGCTTCAAGCGTACCAACATCAGAATTATAGGGGTGCCAGAAGATGAGAGAGACCAAGATATTGAAAACCTATTTGAAGAAATAATGACAGAAAACTACCCCCACCTGGTGAAAGAAATGGACTTACAGGTCCAAGAAGCGTGGAGAACCCCAAACAAAAGGAATCCAAAGAGGACCAAGACACATCATAATTAAAATGCCAAGAGCAAAAGACAAAGAGATAATCTTAAAAGCAGCAAGAGAAAGAAACTCAGTTACCTACAAGGGAATACCCATACGACTGTCAGCTCATTTCTCAACAGAAACTTTGCAGGCCAGAAGGGAGTGGCAAGAAATATTCAAAGTGATGAATACCAAGAACCTACAACCAAGATTACTTTATCCAGCAAAGCTATCATTCAGAACTGAAGGTCAGATAAAGAGCTTCACAGATAAGGAAAAGCTAAAGGAGTTCATCACCACCAAACCAGGATTATATGAAATGCTGAAAGGTATCCTTTAAGAAGAGGAAGAGGAAGAAAAAGGTAAAGATACAAATTATGAACAACAAATATGCATCTATCAACAAGTGAATCTAAGAATCAAGTGAATAAATATTCTGATGAACAGAATGAACTGGTGATTATAATAGAATCAGGGACATAGAAAGGGAATGGACTGACCATTCTTGGGAGGGAAAGGGGTGTGGGAGATGCGGGAAGAGACTGGACAGAAATCGTGCACCTATAGATGAGGACAGTGGGTGGGGAGTGAGGGAGGAGGGTGGGGCGGGAACTGGGAGGAGGGGAGTTATGGGGGAAAAAAGCGGAACAAATGTAATAATCTGAACAATAAAGATTTAATAAATAAATAAATAAATAAATAAATAATTCTTTTTTTTTTTTTTTTTTTTTGCTCTTCTGGTTGGGTGTTTTTTGTTTCCTCATGTTTCAAATCATTGATTTGATTCTTCGGATTCACTAGTCTACTGTTGAATACCTGTATATTATTTTTTATTTCAGTGTATGGTCCTTTTCAATTTTCTTGGCATTCTCCCTAAGATCCCTGTAAGTATCACCAAGTTCTGCTGGGATCCAACCCCAGCAGGTCCAGGGGTTCTCAAAGGCGTAGACGAAGTCGGCGAAGAAGGAAGGACACAGAGACAGTGTTCAGTTGATCAGCAGCCTAGCCAGGATCTCCAGCCAGGATCTACAGCCAACTTCTGGTCTGGATCTCCAGAGAGGTTCTGCTGTTTATTGTCTTGTTACATCCGTATTTATACCAGTTGATTTTAATCCTGTCAATTTCTATTACAAAGGTTAGGGTGTTTCTTATCTCCATTCCAGGGAGTAAAGATTATGTAGCTTAAGCATGATTGTTTGTAGTTAAAGTGATTAACTACCCGCCCGGCACTTAGTTGAGGAGTTTCATCCCCTCCCTAACTTCAGGGAAAAATCCCTACCTGGGGAAACAACCTGTCTTGGAGAGGTGACCTTGGTTAAAACACACAGCGCTAAGGGGAGCAAACATATTAAGAACAGTATGCTATGTACGCCAGGTCCCTTGAAACATATGCTGTGCAGATGTTTCTATCCTGTAGCGACTGTGTCAAGCAGCAAGGATGGACCGGCTTCCGGCAAATTCCCCCTTTCTTGTTTTTCAAATGATAGCACATGCAAATCACTGGCCACCTCTCAGATTGGGCCATTTAAAACTCGGAAGAAGACTGGCAAGCAATGACAGTGAGCATAACTATAAACATAGTGGATGGAGTGCACAAGGAGCCCCATTCCTGTAGAAGGTTGCCGGCCTCTTCAGTCAAGGGATTTCAGCTGTCTTCAAGTTGTTGTTTTGATTGTCTTTGTTGGTCTGGCTAGCGGGCGGCGTCACTGGCGACGGGCTTCCCGAAGCATCAGCGAGTTGAAGGGCTGCATCAAAGCGTCCATCAGGGCCGTGGTTGATGGTGGTGTCGGTGTCCGAGGAGGAGTAAGCTGTGCCCTCTGGGTCAGCTGATATGGAAGATGGAGGGCAATAGAGAGAAAAAGAAGAGAAAGCAAAAGAACTACAAGGCATGGAAGTGTTTAGAAAAAAGAGGGAGAAGACAGGGAAGAAGGCAGCATCCTGACACAGCCCTTTCCTTCAGCTGACCCTTTCCCCGTGGTCCAAGGTAGAAATGGGAAACAAGTCCTGTTGCAGTGAGAGGGCAGCTGCTGTCAGCCAGTCTCTGTCTTTACCTGGGTCCCGATCTGAGCTGGGTGTGGGAAGCAGGAAGCAGCCATGGCGACAGGAGACCTTCCTCAGAAGGGGCGAGTGTTCAAGCCCCTGAACCATTGGGGGGGTGAGGATCTGTGCCCCACCTCTGTTGAACCCCAAGTTCTCTCCTACTGGCCCTCCGAACTGTGCCTGTCTTAGGTTGCCTCACCCCATGGGGTCTTACCCGTCTTTGACTACCAGCCATCTCTGGGCCAAGTAAGGTGATGTGAGGTTCAGTTCTGTCTCCTTGGTAGCCTATGTCCCTCTGGCCTCCATGCCCAGCAACTGCCTTGGGATCCCCTTGCCTGCTGGTGGGGCCCCGACATTGATCACATATCTTGGGGAACCCGGGTTTCTTCTCCAGGGAGGGCCCAGCTCACGCTATTGGGTGAGAGACAGATCCACGGTACCAGCCACCATGAGGCTTCAACCTCAGCATGAACAGAGAGCTCAGGCAATAGCTATGGGCAATTGGATTATAAGAAGAGGGTCCCTCTTGGCACAAGGGTAAGAGAGGCCAATACAGGACAAAGGAGAGTCCAGGAACAGGGCTTTCTCAGCCCAGGATGTCAGGCTCTTGGCACAAGGCAACTCCATGTATGGGACATATACCAAACACCCCTAGTCACGGCGTAAAAGAGAGGTGCCCTTCCTGGAACAGTAGGGTAGGGCGATTCTAGAAAAGGCTGTGTTCAGGAAAGAAGGAGAAAGGCCAAAGAACCATCAAACAAGTAGTTAGATTTTAAAAGAAGGAAAAAAGGAAAGGAGATGTGGGGCAAAGCTGGGACATGTGGAAAGACAAAAAGGAGGCACATGTGATCCTCCCAACAGACAGATTGTTCCAGCTCAGGGCTGCACATCTGCTGCAGACGGGCACTGGTCAGGTGTGCTATGGTGAGGCAGAGATGGAGGGCGGTGAGACATAAGGTTGGACTAGACGGTCTGGAATCCACACAGGTGAGTCTGCGTCCTGTGGAAATATATAAGCATATCCTCTCCCCCAGGTTAAAAGTACATCAGGTCCCTTCCAGGTTCCTGTAAGCAAGTCTCTCCATTTGACGAGGGCTTTAGGTTTAGTTAAATCAGGGTTCCAATGCCTGTACATCGGGGAATTTCCCTCAGAATCTACATTTAGTATATTAATTACAAATAGAGTATGTTGTAGAACATGATGAGGAGAGGAATATTTAAACTCATTTTCTTGTAATATTTTGTAACAGGAGTAAATCAAACACCGCTGGGGCTATATAATAGAACTCCCATTTGAGATAAGATATCTCTTCCCCATAATGTAAACGGGATAGTCGTAATTACATAGGGACAGAATGTTCCTGAATGTTGATCTTCATCAGCCCAAGTTAAAATCTGAGAACTCTTTTTTACATTAGATGCCTTGCCTAGGCCTACTAGGGAAGTGGAGGTGGTGTGCGTGGGCCATGAAGAGGGCCAATCCTTCCCTGCTATGCAGGACACATCTGCTCCTGTATCCAATAGACCTTCAATTGGTTTTCCCTGAATTTGTAAAATTTTTGTAGATCTAGTAGCATGGATTTCTTGTATCCAAAATGCTGCATCACTAGATCCAAAGCCTCTGGCCCCTCTAGCTTTCTGGGTAACAGCTGTCCCTATTTTATGTATTGGTAACAGGAGTAATTGGGCAATTCTCTGGTTGGGCTGAATCTGTATAGCTGTGGTGGGTGGGGAAAGTAAAATCTGTATTTCTCCTGTGTAGTCTGCATCAACAACTCCTGGGATGACTAAGATCCCCTGTAACGAGGTGGAGCTCCGTCCTAATAATAAACCTACAGTTCCCTCACGCAGCGGCCCAGACACTCCTGTAGGAATGGCTGCTACTGGTGAGTCTGGGGTTAGTATTGCATGGGTGGTTGAGTGCAGGTCCAATCCTGCACTGCCTGGGGTTGCCCTGAAGAGGTCACTGACTGATCGAAATTTGCAGAGGGGTTGAAGGTTGATGCCCCTTTTATTGCAGGGGCCTGGGGCTGGCCCCTTCTCAAGTTTCCCAATTGAGGTGATGGGATATAACCTCCTTGGGAGCTATTTGTAGAGTTTAAAGGCCGACCATTTTTTTTTTAAATATATTTTATTGATTTTTTTACAGAGAGGAAGGGAGAGAGATAGAGAGTTAGAAACATCGATGAGAGAGAAACATCGATCAGCTGCCTCCTGCACATCTCCCACTGGGGATGTGCTCGCAACCCAGGTACATGCCCTCGACCGGAATCGAACCTGGGACCTTTCAGTCCGCAGGCCGACGCTCTATCCACTGAGCCAAACCGGTTTCGGCTGGCCAACCATTTTTATGGTATTTTGATCTACATTCCTTTGCCCAATGGAATCCTTTCTGACATCGGGGACAAACGGTTTTTGGAGGGTTAATATTATTCCCAAATGTATTTCCAGGCTGTCGAGGAGCTTGCCATCTGGCCTGAGTATTATTATTTTTATTTGGGCATTCTCTGCTAAAGTGCCCAGATAAGCCACAAGAGTAGCAGTTCATATTTCTTTTATTACCTGTAGTATTGCTGGCTTGTCCTATACCCTGTACATATTGAGGGTATGTCTCCCCTTTGAGAGCTGCAGCTATAGCTACACCCTGTATAAATGCTGGACTTACATCAGCACACTGTTTTATAAAATCATTTATAGTTCCTGTTCTGCGAATCGGCCTTAATAAAGCCTGACAGGTATTATTAGCATTTTCAAAAGCCAGTTGTTTGATTAGGATATCGGCTGCCTCTTTGTTATTGATTACTCTCTTGACTGCCTGTATGAGGTGAGAAAGGAAATCCTGATATGGTTCCTCGACCTTCTGTTTAACCTCTGTAAGGGTGGTTGTTTTTCCTGCTGTATAAGGTAGGGATTTCCAGGCATTTCCTGCACAACTGGTTACTTTGGTAAGTGCCCCTGTGGGCATATTCATTCGCTCCTGAGCCATGTTAAAATCACCTTCTCCTAATATCATGTCTAGGGTTATTCTTTTTCTTTTTGCTAGTGGCTACAGCTTTCTTAGAAAGATCATCATGTTCAGTTTTCCATAATAAGTAATCGCCTCCTGAGAGACAGGCTTTACAAACCTGTGACCAATCATAAGGAGTCATCCATTTACTGGCTAGGGTTTCTACCAAGGTTTGTGTGTAAGGAGCTAGAGGTCCATATTCAGAGCAGGCCAATTTTAATTCTTTAAGTACTATGTAAGGTATAGGCTCCCAGGTGGGGTTTCCGTCCCCACCAGACTCATTCTCATATGCAACTGGGAAGCAGAGTGAGAATTCAAGATCCCCATTAGCTTCAGCTTCTCTTATCGCCCTTTGAAATTTAGACATGGAGCTCCTAGGAGCCACAGTCTTCCTTTCTAATTTGGGGAGCCTGTTTTGAATGGGAGGGCCTCTCTCCTCTCTACTGACTGGAAAGGACCAATGGTCATGTTTATGATATTTATTCTCCTCCCGATCAGTAGGCATAGCTAAATTGCTTTTAGATTGAGCTGAAGACAATGATGATGTGTCCTCTCTGGGTGGAGCCGAGGGACTATTTAAAATTTGAGAAAGTTCAACCGTTTTTGCCTCTGGTGCCAAGGTGTCACAGATTGAATTCCAGAGGGAAAAGACATTTGGCAGGACTTTCTCAGATCCATGGTAGCTGTAATAGTTCTTTAATTGCTTTCCTGCTTTAGTCCAAGTTTCTAAATTAACAGTTCCATCCTCAGGAAGCCATTGACATACGTCTTCTATAAAACTTTCTGTCTGACTGGGAGTAACCTTAACTCCTCTGCTAGCAAGCATATGCATTAAAAGATTAATAAAGAGTCTTTT
This sequence comes from Myotis nattereri, assembly GCF_964212035.1. NCBI lineage: Eukaryota > Metazoa > Chordata > Mammalia > Chiroptera > Vespertilionidae > Myotis > Myotis nattereri. The sequence goes on along the minus strand of NC_138094.1, from coordinate 21,223,012 downwards.
TTCTTTAGACTCAGTATGACCCATCCTGTCAATCTAAGTTCTGTACTAACTACCCACTTACCCTACTTATCCTCTGGGGGGTGGGGGGTCTGCAGCACCCTAAGGTGCAGTCCTATCCGTCCCAAGTATAGGGGGAATTACCTAAGGGTTCCTGTTCGGGCGCCAGATGCCGAGGTCCATCCCCAGCAGGTCCAGGGGTTCCCAAAGGCATAGACGGAGTCGGCGAAGACGGAGTCGGCGAACACGGAAGGACACAGCGACGGTGTTCAGTTGATCAGCAGCCTAGCCATGATCTCCAGCCAGGATCTCCAGCCAGGATCTCCAGCCAACTTCTGGTCTGGATCTCCAGAGAGGTTCTGCTGTTTATTGTCTTGTTACATCCGTATTTATACCAGTTGATTTTAATCCTGTCAATTTCTATTACAAAGGTTAGGGTGTTTCTTATCTCCATTCCAGGGAGTAAAGATTATGTAGCTTAAGCATGATTGTTTGTAGTTAAAGTGATTAACTACCCGCCCGGCACTTAGTTAAGGAGTTTCATCCCCTCCCTAACTTCAGGGAAAAATCCCTACCTGGGGAAACAACCTGTCTTGGAGAGGTGACCTTGGTTAAAACACACAGCGCTAAGGGGAGCAAACATATTAAGAACAGTATGCTATGTACGCCAGGTCCCTTGAAACATATGCTGTGCAGATGTTTCTATCCTGTAGCGACTGTGTCAAGCAGCAAGGATGGACCGGCTTCCGGCAAATTCCCCCTTTCTTGTTTTTCAAATGATAGCACATGCAAATCACTGGCCACCTCTCAGATTGGGCCATTTAAAACTCGGAAGAAGACTGGCAAGCAATGACAGTGAGCATAACTATAAACATAGTGGATGGAGTGCACAAGGAGCCCCATTCCTGTAGAAGGTTGCCGGCCTCTTCAGTCAAGGGATTTCAGCTGTCTTCAAGTTGTTGTTTTGATTGTCTTTGTTGGTCTGGCTAGCGGGCGGCGTCACTGGCGACGGGCTTCCCGAAGCATCAGTGAGTTGAAGGGCTGCATCAAAGCGTCCATCAGGGCCGTGGTTGATGGTGGTGTCGGTGTCCGAGGAGGAGTAAGCTGTGCCCTCTGGGTCAGCTGATATGGAAGATGGAGGGCAATAGAGAGAAAAAGAAGAGAAAGCAAAAGAACTACAAGGCATGGAAGTGTTTAGAAAAAAGAGGGAGAAGACAGGGAAGAAGGCAGCATCCTGACACAGCCCTTTCCTTCAGCTGACCCTTTCCCCGTGGTCCAAGGTAGAAATGGGAAACAAGTCCTGTTGCAGTGAGAGGGCAGCTGCTGTCAGCCAGTCTCTGTCTTTACCTGGGTCCCGATCTGAGCTGGGTGTGGGAAGCAGGAAGCAGCCATGGCGACAGGAGACCTTCCTCAGAAGGGGCGAGTGTTCAAGCCCCTGAACCATTGGGGGGGTGAGGATCTGTGCCCCACCTCTGTTGAACCCCAAGTTCTCTCCTACTGGCCCTCCGAACTGTGCCTGTCTTAGGTTGCCTCACCCCTTGGTGTCTTACCCGTCTTTGACTACCAGCCATCTCTGGGCCAAGTAAGGTGATGTGAGGTTCAGTTCTGTCTCCTTGGTAGCCTATGTCCCTCTGGCCTCCATGCCCAGCAACTGCCTTGGGATCCCCTTGCCTGCTGGTGGGGCCCCGACATTGATCACATATCTTGGGGAACCCGGGTTACTTCTCCAGGGAGGGCCCAGCTCACGCTATTGGGTGAGAGACAGATCCACGGTACCAGCCACCATGAGGCTTCAACCTCAGCATGAACAGAGAGCTCAGGCAATAGCTATGGGCAATTGGATTATAAGAAGAGGGTCCCTCTTGGCACAAGGGTAAGAGAGGCCAATACAGGACAAAGGAGAGTCCAGGAACAGGGCTTTCTCAGCCCAGGATGTCAGGCTCTTGGCACAAGGCAACTCCATGTATGGGACATATACCAAACACCCCTAGTCACGGCGTAAAAGAGAGGTGCCCTTCCTGGAACAGTAGGGTAGGGCGATTCTAGAAAAGGCTGTGTTCAGGAAAGAAGGAGAAAGGCCAAAGAACCATCAAACAAGTAGTTAGATTTTAAAAGAAGGAAAAAAGGAAAGGAGATGTGGGGCAAAGCTGGGACATGTGGAAAGACAAAAAGGAGGCACATGTGATCCTCCCAACAGACAGATTGTTCCAGCTCAGGGCTGCACATCTGCTGCAGACGGGCACTGGTCAGGTGTGCTATGGTGAGGCAGAGATGGAGGGCGGTGAGACATAAGGTTGGACTAGACGGTCTGGAATCCACACAGGTGAGTCTGCGTCCTGTGGAAATATATAAGCATATCCTCTCCCCCAGGTTAAAAGTACATCAGGTCCCTTCCAGGTTCCTGTAAGCAAGTCTCTCCATTTGACGAGGGCTTTAGGTTTAGTTAAATCAGGGTTCCAATGCCTGTACATCGGGGAATTTCCCTCAGAATCTACATTTAGTATATTAATTACAAATAGAGTATGTTGTAGAACATGATGAGGAGAGGAATATTTAAACTCATTTTCTTGTAATATTTTGTAACAGGAGTAAATCAAACACCGCTGGGGCTATATAATAGAACTCCCATTTGAGATAAGATATCTCTTCCCCATAATGTAAACGGGATAGTCGTAATTACATAGGGACAGAATGTTCCTGAATGTTGATCTTCATCAGCCCAAGTTAAAATCTGAGAACTCTTTTTTACATTAGATGCCTTGCCTAGGCCTACTAGGGAAGTGGAGGTGGTGTGCGTGGGCCATGAAGAGGGCCAATCCTTCCCTGCTATGCAGGACACATCTGCTCCTGTATCCAATAGACCTTCAATTGGTTTTCCCTGAATTTGTAAAATTTTTGTAGATCTAGTAGCATGGATTTCTTGTATCCAAAATGCTGCATCACTAGATCCAAAGCCTCTGGCCCCTCTAGCTTTCTGGGTAACAGCTGTCCCTATTTTATGTATTGGTAACAGGAGTAATTGGGCAATTCTCTGGTTGGGCTGAATCTGTATAGCTGTGGTGGGTGGGGAAAGTAAAATCTGTATTTCTCCTGTGTAGTCTGCATCAACAACTCCTGGGATGACTAAGATCCCCTGTAACGAGGTGGAGCTCCGTCCTAATAATAAACCTACAGTTCCCTCACGCAGCGGCCCAGACACTCCTGTAGGAATGGCTGCTACTGGTGAGTCTGGGGTTAGTATTGCATGGGTGGTTGAGTGCAGGTCCAATCCTGCACTGCCTGGGGTTGCCCTGAAGAGGTCACTGACTGATCGAAATTTGCAGAGGGGTTGAAGGTTGATGCCCCTTTTATTGCAGGGGCCTGGGGCTGGCCCCTTCTCAAGTTTCCCAATTGAGGTGATGGGATATAACCTCCTTGGGAGCTATTTGTAGAGTTTAAAGGCCGACCATTTTTTTTTTAAATATATTTTATTGATTTTTTTACAGAGAGGAAGGGAGAGAGATAGAGAGTTAGAAACATCGATGAGAGAGAAACATCGATCAGCTGCCTCCTGCACATCTCCCACTGGGGATGTGCTCGCAACCCAGGTACATGCCCTCGACCGGAATCGAACCTGGGACCTTTCAGTCCGCAGGCCGACGCTCTATCCACTGAGCCAAACCGGTTTCGGCTGGCCAACCATTTTTATGGTATTTTGATCTACATTCCTTTGCCCAATGGAATCCTTTCTGACATCGGGGACAAACGGTTTTTGGAGGGTTAATATTATTCCCAAATGTATTTCCAGGCTGTCGAGGAGCTTGCCATCTGGCCTGAGTATTATTATTTTTATTTGGGCATTCTCTGCTAAAGTGCCCAGATAAGCCACAAGAGTAGCAGTTCATATTTCTTTTATTACCTGTAGTATTGCTGGCTTGTCCTATACCCTGTACATATTGAGGGTATGTCTCCCCTTTGAGAGCTGCAGCTATAGCTACACCCTGTATAAATGCTGGACTTACATCAGCACACTGTTTTATAAAATCATTTATAGTTCCTGTTCTGCGAATCGGCCTTAATAAAGCCTGACAGGTATTATTAGCATTTTCAAAAGCCAGTTGTTTGATTAGGATATCGGCTGCCTCTTTGTTATTGATTACTCTCTTGACTGCCTGTATGAGGTGAGAAAGGAAATCCTGATATGGTTCCTCGACCTTCTGTTTAACCTCTGTAAGGGTGGTTGTTTTTCCTGCTGTATAAGGTAGGGATTTCCAGGCATTTCCTGCACAACTGGTTACTTTGGTAAGTGCCCCTGTGGGCATATTCATTCGCTCCTGAGCCATGTTAAAATCACCTTCTCCTAATATCATGTCTAGGGTTATTCTTTTTCTTTTTGCTAGTGGCTACAGCTTTCTTAGAAAGATCTTCATGTTCAGTTTTCCATAATAAGTAATCGCCTCCTGAGAGACAGGCTTTACAAACCTGTGACCAATCATAAGGAGTCATCCATTTACTGGCTAGGGTTTCTACCAAGGTTTGTGTGTAAGGAGCTAGAGGTCCATATTCAGAGCAGGCCAATTTTAATTCTTTAAGTACTATGTAAGGTATAGGCTCCCAGGTGGGGTTTCCGTCCCCACCAGACTCATTCTCATATGCAACTGGGAAGCAGAGTGAGAATTCAAGATCCCCATTAGCTTCAGCTTCTCTTATCGCCCTTTGAAATTTAGACATGGAGCTCCTAGGAGCCACAGTCTTCCTTTCTAATTTGGGGAGCCTGTTTTGAATGGGAGGGCCTCTCTCCTCTCTACTGACTGGAAAGGACCAATGGTCATGTTTATGATATTTATTCTCCTCCCGATCAGTAGGCATAGCTAAATTGCTTTTAGATTGAGCTGAAGACAATGATGATGTGTCCTCTCTGGGTGGAGCCGAGGGACTATTTAAAATTTGAGAAAGTTCAACCGTTTTTGCCTCTGGTGCCAAGGTGTCACAGATTGAATTCCAGAGGGAAAAGACATTTGGCAGGACTTTCTCAGATCCATGGTAGCTGTAATAGTTCTTTAATTGCTTTCCTGCTTTAGTCCAAGTTTCTAAATTAACAGTTCCATCCTCAGGAAGCCATTGACATACGTCTTCTATAAAACTTTCTGTCTGACTGGGAGTAACCTTAACTCCTCTGCTAGCAAGCATATGCATTAAAAGATTAATAAAGAGTCTTTTTTCTTTAGACTCAGTATGACCCATCCTGTCAATCTAAGTTCTGTACTAACTACCCACTTACCCTACTTATCCTCTGGGGGGTGGGGGGTCTGCAGCACCCTAAGGTGCAGTCCTATCCGTCCCAAGTATAGGGGGAATTACCTAAGGGTTCCTGTTCGGGCGCCAGATGCCGAGGTCCATCCCCAGCAGGTCCAGGGGTTCCCAAAGGCATAGACGGAGTCGGCGAAGACGGAGTCGGCGAACACGGAAGGACACAGCGACGGTGTTCAGTTGATCAGCAGCCTAGCCATGATCTCCAGCCAGGATCTCCAGCCAGGATCTCCAGCCAACTTCTGGTCTGGATCTCCAGAGAGGTTCTGCTGTTTATTGTCTTGTTACATCCGTATTTATACCAGTTGATTTTAATCCTGTCAATTTCTATTACAAAGGTTAGGGTGTTTCTTATCTCCATTCCAGGGAGTAAAGATTATGTAGCTTAAGCATGATTGTTTGTAGTTAAAGTGATTAACTACCCGCCCGGCACTTAGTTAAGGAGTTTCATCCCCTCCCTAACTTCAGGGAAAAATCCCTACCTGGGGAAACAACCTGTCTTGGAGAGGTGACCTTGGTTAAAACACACAGCGCTAAGGGGAGCAAACATATTAAGAACAGTATGCTATGTACGCCAGGTCCCTTGAAACATATGCTGTGCAGATGTTTCTATCCTGTAGCGACTGTGTCAAGCAGCAAGGATGGACCGGCTTCCGGCAAATTCCCCCTTTCTTGTTTTTCAAATGATAGCACATGCAAATCACTGGCCACCTCTCAGATTGGGCCATTTAAAACTCGGAAGAAGACTGGCAAGCAATGACAGTGAGCATAACTATAAACATAGTGGATGGAGTGCACAAGGAGCCCCATTCCTGTAGAAGGTTGCCGGCCTCTTCAGTCAAGGGATTTCAGCTGTCTTCAAGTTGTTGTTTTGATTGTCTTTGTTGGTCTGGCTAGCGGGCGGCGTCACTGGCGACGGGCTTCCCGAAGCATCAGTGAGTTGAAGGGCTGCATCAAAGCGTCCATCAGGGCCGTGGTTGATGGTGGTGTCGGTGTCCGAGGAGGAGTAAGCTGTGCCCTCTGGGTCAGCTGATATGGAAGATGGAGGGCAATAGAGAGAAAAAGAAGAGAAAGCAAAAGAACTACAAGGCATGGAAGTGTTTAGAAAAAAGAGGGAGAAGACAGGGAAGAAGGCAGCATCCTGACACAGCCCTTTCCTTCAGCTGACCCTTTCCCCGTGGTCCAAGGTAGAAATGGGAAACAAGTCCTGTTGCAGTGAGAGGGCAGCTGCTGTCAGCCAGTCTCTGTCTTTACCTGGGTCCCGATCTGAGCTGGGTGTGGGAAGCAGGAAGCAGCCATGGCGACAGGAGACCTTCCTCAGAAGGGGCGAGTGTTCAAGCCCCTGAACCATTGGGGGGGTGAGGATCTGTGCCCCACCTCTGTTGAACCCCAAGTTCTCTCCTACTGGCCCTCCGAACTGTGCCTGTCTTAGGTTGCCTCACCCCTTGGTGTCTTACCCGTCTTTGACTACCAGCCATCTCTGGGCCAAGTAAGGTGATGTGAGGTTCAGTTCTGTCTCCTTGGTAGCCTATGTCCCTCTGGCCTCCATGCCCAGCAACTGCCTTGGGATCCCCTTGCCTGCTGGTGGGGCCCCGACATTGATCACATATCTTGGGGAACCCGGGTTACTTCTCCAGGGAGGGCCCAGCTCACGCTATTGGGTGAGAGACAGATCCACGGTACCAGCCACCATGAGGCTTCAACCTCAGCATGAACAGAGAGCTCAGGCAATAGCTATGGGCAATTGGATTATAAGAAGAGGGTCCCTCTTGGCACAAGGGTAAGAGAGGCCAATACAGGACAAAGGAGAGTCCAGGAACAGGGCTTTCTCAGCCCAGGATGTCAGGCTCTTGGCACAAGGCAACTCCATGTATGGGACATATACCAAACACCCCTAGTCACGGCGTAAAAGAGAGGTGCCCTTCCTGGAACAGTAGGGTAGGGCGATTCTAGAAAAGGCTGTGTTCAGGAAAGAAGGAGAAAGGCCAAAGAACCATCAAACAAGTAGTTAGATTTTAAAAGAAGGAAAAAAGGAAAGGAGATGTGGGGCAAAGCTGGGACATGTGGAAAGACAAAAAGGAGGCACATGTGATCCTCCCAACAGACAGATTGTTCCAGCTCAGGGCTGCACATCTGCTGCAGACGGGCACTGGTCAGGTGTGCTATGGTGAGGCAGAGATGGAGGGCGGTGAGACATAAGGTTGGACTAGACGGTCTGGAATCCACACAGGTGAGTCTGCGTCCTGTGGAAATATATAAGCATATCCTCTCCCCCAGGTTAAAAGTACATCAGGTCCCTTCCAGGTTCCTGTAAGCAAGTCTCTCCATTTGACGAGGGCTTTAGGTTTAGTTAAATCAGGGTTCCAATGCCTGTACATCGGGGAATTTCCCTCAGAATCTACATTTAGTATATTAATTACAAATAGAGTATGTTGTAGAACATGATGAGGAGAGGAATATTTAAACTCATTTTCTTGTAATATTTTGTAACAGGAGTAAATCAAACACCGCTGGGGCTATATAATAGAACTCCCATTTGAGATAAGATATCTCTTCCCCATAATGTAAACGGGATAGTCGTAATTACATAGGGACAGAATGTTCCTGAATGTTGATCTTCATCAGCCCAAGTTAAAATCTGAGAACTCTTTTTTACATTAGATGCCTTGCCTAGGCCTACTAGGGAAGTGGAGGTGGTGTGCGTGGGCCATGAAGAGGGCCAATCCTTCCCTGCTATGCAGGACACATCTGCTCCTGTATCCAATAGACCTTCAATTGGTTTTCCCTGAATTTGTAAAATTTTTGTAGATCTAGTAGCATGGATTTCTTGTATCCAAAATGCTGCATCACTAGATCCAAAGCCTCTGGCCCCTCTAGCTTTCTGGGTAACAGCTGTCCCTATTTTATGTATTGGTAACAGGAGTAATTGGGCAATTCTCTGGTTGGGCTGAATCTGTATAGCTGTGGTGGGTGGGGAAAGTAAAATCTGTATTTCTCCTGTGTAGTCTGCATCAACAACTCCTGGGATGACTAAGATCCCCTGTAACGAGGTGGAGCTCCGTCCTAATAATAAACCTACAGTTCCCTCACGCAGCGGCCCAGACACTCCTGTAGGAATGGCTGCTACTGGTGAGTCTGGGGTTAGTATTGCATGGGTGGTTGAGTGCAGGTCCAATCCTGCACTGCCTGGGGTTGCCCTGAAGAGGTCACTGACTGATCGAAATTTGCAGAGGGGTTGAAGGTTGATGCCCCTTTTATTGCAGGGGCCTGGGGCTGGCCCCTTCTCAAGTTTCCCAATTGAGGTGATGGGATATAACCTCCTTGGGAGCTATTTGTAGAGTTTAAAGGCCGACCATTTTTTTTTTAAATATATTTTATTGATTTTTTTACAGAGAGGAAGGGAGAGAGATAGAGAGTTAGAAACATCGATGAGAGAGAAACATCGATCAGCTGCCTCCTGCACATCTCCCACTGGGGATGTGCTCGCAACCCAGGTACATGCCCTCGACCGGAATCGAACCTGGGACCTTTCAGTCCGCAGGCCGACGCTCTATCCACTGAGCCAAACCGGTTTCGGCTGGCCAACCATTTTTATGGTATTTTGATCTACATTCCTTTGCCCAATGGAATCCTTTCTGACATCGGGGACAAACGGTTTTTGGAGGGTTAATATTATTCCCAAATGTATTTCCAGGCTGTCGAGGAGCTTGCCATCTGGCCTGAGTATTATTATTTTTATTTGGGCATTCTCTGCTAAAGTGCCCAGATAAGCCACAAGAGTAGCAGTTCATATTTCTTTTATTACCTGTAGTATTGCTGGCTTGTCCTATACCCTGTACATATTGAGGGTATGTCTCCCCTTTGAGAGCTGCAGCTATAGCTACACCCTGTATAAATGCTGGACTTACATCAGCACACTGTTTTATAAAATCATTTATAGTTCCTGTTCTGCGAATCGGCCTTAATAAAGCCTGACAGGTATTATTAGCATTTTCAAAAGCCAGTTGTTTGATTAGGATATCGGCTGCCTCTTTGTTATTGATTACTCTCTTGACTGCCTGTATGAGGTGAGAAAGGAAATCCTGATATGGTTCCTCGACCTTCTGTTTAACCTCTGTAAGGGTGGTTGTTTTTCCTGCTGTATAAGGTAGGGATTTCCAGGCATTTCCTGCACAACTGGTTACTTTGGTAAGTGCCCCTGTGGGCATATTCATTCGCTCCTGAGCCATGTTAAAATCACCTTCTCCTAATATCATGTCTAGGGTTATTCTTTTTCTTTTTGCTAGTGGCTACAGCTTTCTTAGAAAGATCTTCATGTTCAGTTTTCCATAATAAGTAATCGCCTCCTGAGAGACAGGCTTTACAAACCTGTGACCAATCATAAGGAGTCATCCATTTACTGGCTAGGGTTTCTACCAAGGTTTGTGTGTAAGGAGCTAGAGGTCCATATTCAGAGCAGGCCAATTTTAATTCTTTAAGTACTATGTAAGGTATAGGCTCCCAGGTGGGGTTTCCGTCCCCACCAGACTCATTCTCATATGCAACTGGGAAGCAGAGTGAGAATTCAAGATCCCCATTAGCTTCAGCTTCTCTTATCGCCCTTTGAAATTTAGACATGGAGCTCCTAGGAGCCACAGTCTTCCTTTCTAATTTGGGGAGCCTGTTTTGAATGGGAGGGCCTCTCTCCTCTCTACTGACTGGAAAGGACCAATGGTCATGTTTATGATATTTATTCTCCTCCCGATCAGTAGGCATAGCTAAATTGCTTTTAGATTGAGCTGAAGACAATGATGATGTGTCCTCTCTGGGTGGAGCCGAGGGACTATTTAAAATTTGAGAAAGTTCAACCGTTTTTGCCTCTGGTGCCAAGGTGTCACAGATTGAATTCCAGAGGGAAAAGACATTTGGCAGGACTTTCTCAGATCCATGGTAGCTGTAATAGTTCTTTAATTGCTTTCCTGCTTTAGTCCAAGTTTCTAAATTAACAGTTCCATCCTCAGGAAGCCATTGACATACGTCTTCTATAAAACTTTCTGTCTGACTGGGAGTAACCTTAACTCCTCTGCTAGCAAGCATATGCATTAAAAGATTAATAAAGAGTCTTTTTTCTTTAGACTCAGTATGACCCATCCTGTCAATCTAAGTTCTGTACTAACTACCCACTTACCCTACTTATCCTCTGGGGGGTGGGGGGTCTGCAGCACCCTAAGGTGCAGTCCTATCCGTCCCAAGTATAGGGGGAATTACCTAAGGGTTCCTGTTCGGGCGCCAGATGCCGAGGTCCATCCCCAGCAGGTCCAGGGGTTCCCAAAGGCATAGACGGAGTCGGCGAAGACGGAGTCGGCGAACACGGAAGGACACAGCGACGGTGTTCAGTTGATCAGCAGCCTAGCCATGATCTCCAGCCAGGATCTCCAGCCAGGATCTCCAGCCAACTTCTGGTCTGGATCTCCAGAGAGGTTCTGCTGTTTATTGTCTTGTTACATCCGTATTTATACCAGTTGATTTTAATCCTGTCAATTTCTATTACAAAGGTTAGGGTGTTTCTTATCTCCATTCCAGGGAGTAAAGATTATGTAGCTTAAGCATGATTGTTTGTAGTTAAAGTGATTAACTACCCGCCCGGCACTTAGTTAAGGAGTTTCATCCCCTCCCTAACTTCAGGGAAAAATCCCTACCTGGGGAAACAACCTGTCTTGGAGAGGTGACCTTGGTTAAAACACACAGCGCTAAGGGGAGCAAACATATTAAGAACAGTATGCTATGTACGCCAGGTCCCTTGAAACATATGCTGTGCAGATGTTTCTATCCTGTAGCGACTGTGTCAAGCAGCAAGGATGGACCGGCTTCCGGCAAATTCCCCCTTTCTTGTTTTTCAAATGATAGCACATGCAAATCACTGGCCACCTCTCAGATTGGGCCATTTAAAACTCGGAAGAAGACTGGCAAGCAATGACAGTGAGCATAACTATAAACATAGTGGATGGAGTGCACAAGGAGCCCCATTCCTGTAGAAGGTTGCCGGCCTCTTCAGTCAAGGGATTTCAGCTGTCTTCAAGTTGTTGTTTTGATTGTCTTTGTTGGTCTGGCTAGCGGGCGGCGTCACTGGCGACGGGCTTCCCGAAGCATCAGCGAGTTGAAGGGCTGCATCAAAGCGTCCATCAGGGCCGTGGTTGATGGTGGTGTCGGTGTCCGAGGAGGAGTAAGCTGTGCCCTCTGGGTCAGCTGATATGGAAGATGGAGGGCAATAGAGAGAAAAAGAAGAGAAAGCAAAAGAACTACAAGGCATGGAAGTGTTTAGAAAAAAGAGGGAGAAGACAGGGAAGAAGGCAGCATCCTGACACAGCCCTTTCCTTCAGCTGACCCTTTCCCCGTGGTCCAAGGTAGAAATGGGAAACAAGTCCTGTTGCAGTGAGAGGGCAGCTGCTGTCAGCCAGTCTCTGTCTTTACCTGGGTCCCGATCTGAGCTGGGTGTGGGAAGCAGGAAGCAGCCATGGCGACAGGAGACCTTCCTCAGAAGGGGCGAGTGTTCAAGCCCCTGAACCATTGGGGGGGTGAGGATCTGTGCCCCACCTCTGTTGAACCCCAAGTTCTCTCCTACTGGCCCTCCGAACTGTGCCTGTCTTAGGTTGCCTCACCCCTTGGTGTCTTACCCGTCTTTGACTACCAGCCATCTCTGGGCCAAGTAAGGTGATGTGAGGTTCAGTTCTGTCTCCTTGGTAGCCTATGTCCCTCTGGCCTCCATGCCCAGCAACTGCCTTGGGATCCCCTTGCCTGCTGGTGGGGCCCCGACATTGATCACATATCTTGGGGAACCCGGGTTACTTCTCCAGGGAGGGCCCAGCTCACGCTATTGGGTGAGAGACAGATCCACGGTACCAGCCACCATGAGGCTTCAACCTCAGCATGAACAGAGAGCTCAGGCAATAGCTATGGGCAATTGGATTATAAGAAGAGGGTCCCTCTTGGCACAAGGGTAAGAGAGGCCAATACAGGACAAAGGAGAGTCCAGGAACAGGGCTTTCTCAGCCCAGGATGTCAGGCTCTTGGCACAAGGCAACTCCATGTATGGGACATATACCAAACACCCCTAGTCACGGCGTAAAAGAGAGGTGCCCTTCCTGGAACAGTAGGGTAGGGCGATTCTAGAAAAGGCTGTGTTCAGGAAAGAAGGAGAAAGGCCAAAGAACCATCAAACAAGTAGTTAGATTTTAAAAGAAGGAAAAAAGGAAAGGAGATGTGGGGCAAAGCTGGGACATGTGGAAAGACAAAAAGGAGGCACATGTGATCCTCCCAACAGACAGATTGTTCCAGCTCAGGGCTGCACATCTGCTGCAGACGGGCACTGGTCAGGTGTGCTATGGTGAGGCAGAGATGGAGGGCGGTGAGACATAAGGTTGGACTAGACGGTCTGGAATCCACACAGGTGAGTCTGCGTCCTGTGGAAATATATAAGCATATCCTCTCCCCCAGGTTAAAAGTACATCAGGTCCCTTCCAGGTTCCTGTAAGCAAGTCTCTCCATTTGACGAGGGCTTTAGGTTTAGTTAAATCAGGGTTCCAATGCCTGTACATCGGGGAATTTCCCTCAGAATCTACATTTAGTATATTAATTACAAATAGAGTATGTTGTAGAACATGATGAGGAG